>NW_008752009.1:0-12878 GCF_000715545.1 Opisthorchis viverrini | reverse complement strand
TTGGGGTCGTCTGGTTTGGTGCCCGGTGGAAGCCTGTTTCGTGCTTCCACTGCTGACCTGTTGTGACCAAGCTTGTGCGCGTAGGACGGACGATCCTCAGATAGGCGCCTGATCAGTGGGTTGGCCTATTGAATGAGGATCTCCTGTACATCAGATGGGGAAGAAAGAGTGACTAGTAGTCCAAGAGTTCCGGCGTAGCCATTCTGCGTGGAGCGATTTATCAGGCTTGGTGAAGACCTTGCTACGGATCGACTGAGCCAGCTTCGCTGAAGTGACTTTTCCGGAGAATGACCCCCAGATTACCAGTCTGTTTTCCCTTAGGCACCTGTCCACTAGAGACTCTGCGGCAATTTTTATAGCCGCGCCAAAAAGTTGTATGACTTTCTTCGCAGCCATGGCGCCCGGTATGGATATCGCGAGGTATTGGTTCAGCGAAGAAAGTGTCCTGCCAACTTTCGTCCAGGTCGCTGCATTCTCAGCGCCTGAGTCCTCCAGTGCCTTTGAAAGACGCTCTAATTTCGCGTCAATTTTCCCTATTAAGCCAGAACATTTATAGTGGTTCTTCTGAAACTGCACTGGGGATTGGGTACCGTTTTGAAGGGCGGGGACATAGTAAGAAAATTTTCAAGCTCAGAGCACACACATTCATTAGACAATTTTTTTCTCATTTCGGGTGGCAGCTTCGTGTAATGCCCTTCCTCTGGCGGTCGTCCACGTTCCTTCTACAACCCAGTTTAAAGCACTATTAGACATTTATTTATGCGTATCCTCGCGCTGGCAAGCATGCTGCCCCGCGCTGAGAACATAAAGAGCAGTGCCACATCCTTTTTTCACTTGTGCCTTTCAGGTGAACGACAGCCACTGACCGACAAGGACAAAACCGACCCGGAAAACTTGGGCAAAAGCCTCGATCCTGTGTATCAACCCGTGAATCCGTCAATCCGTTAGAACCAGCTGAAAGCGGACGCCAGAATTTGATTGGTTATTGGGCTCACAGTTTCAACCATTCAGGGCTTGGTATGATGCTGGCCCGATCGCGTGCACATTGGGCTCACTGGATGGTGCAACGCGTGCTTATGAATGATAGGATGGTTTTTGTGTAAGATTCTACCTGACAGCTCCTGTCGGGCCATTTTGACCTAGTTTTGGACGCCGCTTTAGGTGATGTTATTGGCTTGCGGATCTTGTCAGTCCAGTTTCATGTTCCCGGTGTTGATAATGAGTCGAAATATCGCCAGCTTGGATTAGTTTCGTCGGTTGCTGATCAACAGGCTGTTGATCTGTTCGCCTTGCTTGGCGACTGACTTGAAAACTTTTCGTCAGCCTACTAGGAAACATCATCAGCGCGCAGTTGGATGGGTACCCCCTGTTTGCCGGCGTATATATAGCAGTTGAACACTGCCTGTTATCTCCGAACATGATTTGATAGTTAGTACAGCGTTTTCCTTGAATATGGTGGTATTTTCGTGATAGTTGTTGCGTCGGTCTGCGTTCCTTCGAAGGAACGTTTTGTGTTTGTGAAAATTTGTGAAATAATTTTTCCGTTGTTTAATCTATTTACAGAGGCAACATGTATGATTATATTGAGTTTTTCACTCCAGTGTTTCCTGTTAGATTGCACTGCATTTCTGCGGTGCACTAACTTTCAATCATGAGCCAAGTCATTGCAAACTGGTCTCTTCTACAGATATCGTTCGACCACAACGGATGTAGACGAAATGGATGTCCATGCGACGTGGGACGTAAAGTCACGCCTGCCAGGCCTGGAGATATCTTAAGTGTGCGGATTTGCAGGGTGACTAGATAAGCCAATTATCTAACTCTCCTGGCTCGTCTGTCTGTCGCAGCTTCTTCTACCTTAGGAGTGCGACGCATTCCACATTAAACAAGTCACTTTCCAAAAACAACAAGCAACCAATTCCCACTCCTGAGTGGAAAAGACGAGTTCAAATGTTCCGTTTCAGTCGGGTGCTCTGGAAGACACAAACACAAAGAACAAAGCGGCCTGAATGAAAGTCCGTAGCGAAGTTTCCTCTTATCCATTACTGTTCCGTTGGCTACCAAGAAGGCTGTCCAGATCTTTGATGCGACAATGAAGTTAGCCACAGAGTCCGTAGTGGACAGGTACATGGGGGTGATCAGACTTATCATCTGGGGGTCGTTCTCCATGACAAACATACTAACAAAACTGGCACAGTCCTTACTTGATAAGTTCGTCACAAAGTCCGAAAATGAATCTTCACGCGGAGAGGTAAGCAACCCAACATTCAGGTTGCGCTCCTCTTCGAAAACGAGCTCTTTGCGAGCGCCATTAACAGGTGGTATCATCCAACGCACAAGTGACCTCACCGTTTTACAGAGGAACCTTGCCGGTCAAACCACGCCAACAACCAGACGCACGCCTGTTTACCACAAATCCTTAGAGAACAACTAAACCGGACGTCAAAAAACGTGGTGCTTCACGAGCTAACAGTAGAAGTTGTCGAAATTTTCAACCAAAATAGTAAAACTTACGTCCTACATGGGCAACAGTCTCGCGAAAACTGAATTCTCGGGAGTGGGTGAGCAGAAAACCCCCTTCAAACGATGGATACTCTGCAAAACCAAGAAAAGTGCAGAAAAATGCGTAAAAGAGGCCCATTCGAGGCCTTGCACTCATACCCGGCGTACAGCTACTAAATATGCTAACCTCTATTAGCACGCCTCTCCAGAGATAGTGCTGAAGTGTTTTTCAATGTGTTTTTCCTCAGTGAACTTTGCGATATTGAACGACCGTCCCTAACCGCACTTAGAGAAAGCTGGCTCACGCCAGCTGTCTCTGACGCGGAGATCTCGATAGATGGCTACTCAATTTTCCGAGCTGACCCGAAGCGTGGGAGGGCAGGTGGGATTGCTCTACACATATGTAGCCCTGCCCATTCCCGATCGTCCACTTCCATACCACTCCACCCTCTTCTGCTGTATGGAACCGATTCTCTTCTCGGAGTGGTCTACCGTTGTCCCTCGAGTCCACCGGAAGGTAATCAGTCCCTCACGCAAACCCTTGGGTTACACTTTTCCTGCTTCTGCTCATGCATCTCTTTCTGGTAGGTGGTTTCAACGCTCCCAAGGCCTCTTGGATGTTCTTTCGTCCCATCGGATCTATTGAAAAACAACTTGGTCTTCACGAAGGAGGGCATCACGGAAGAACAGTTTTGAAGGAATCCGTGTTGTGCTGGGGATATCAAGTTGCTCGTGATGAAGAGATTTAAAGTGACCCGCTTCAGAATGCGTATGCCATCGAGGCTAATAAGTCTGTAGTTGCTGGGTTATAGTCGGTCAACAGCTTTGGAGATTAACGTGACAATCGCTTCCAAGAAGAGGAAAGGTTGTCTTTTTTGAGCGACTGAAGAAACACTAGGTAGAAGTGTTTTGCCAGTGTAAGCGACGTTTTCTTCACGATCCTTGGATAGACCTCACCTGGCCCCAACGTTCTGAGGGGGTTTGCTTTGTACAAGAGCTGATAAATGTCCCCCGCGAAGACCAAGTTGATTTGAGGCATTTTGTAGGTACACATTGAGAAGAGTGGATGTGATGAGGTCACTGGGGTAGAATATGGGCCTTCTGATTGGTGTCCGTAGATTTCAGATACCACTAATGTGTCACTTGTGGGTTCCCTGTTTCTGTCCCACAATGTGAAGTCGGTCAGCTTATTTCTCCAGCGGTTCCTCATCTACTTAGAGAGCTCATTTTTCTTTTTCCATGCGAGGTCTGATACCGTGGCTTTTTTTGTGCGTTCCATTGGCGATTCCACGTCTAACGAAAGGCCAGCTCATCTGTGTCACCTGTTGTCATCTTTTAGGAAAATAGTTGGGACCTCTTTTTCAGAAGACGCCGAATCCTTTTAGGTAGCTTTTAGTCCATCCGACGGCGCGCTGGTTTTATGGAGACGAACTTCGCGTTAGCCTCGTGAATTTTTAGTACAATGGTCTTGCATGACTCTTCCACTGAAGCTAGTCCCAGTTTAAGTTGCTCAAGGAAGGTAATTATTTCTTTGGTCTACATAGGAGACGTTCCGGATTTCTTGTCCAATAGCAGATCACATCAAAGGTCAGCACACAGTAGTCCCTATACCCCAGTGGAGCTTTAATTAAAACTTGATCAACGAGGTGTCTTTCGTTGGTGATAACCGAGTTCAACAGGGATGGTATTTGGCCTGTGAGGTATTTGGTGGCTGCGACGACATGTTTCCAGACGCTCCGTTGAACGGCTTTGGTCAGCACCGATTCAAAGTATCCACTAGACACGATGCACTGCAGCACCATCTAGGAGGCCTTGGCGGCGTTGAAAGAGGTGCGTGAAATATTAGCCGGAGGAGAGCTACTCAAGGGTTTGCATGAGGGACTGATTATCTTCCGATGGACTCGATGTGGAGATGAATCCACAGTACATCGGAAAAGAATGTAGGAGTGGTCTGGAAGTGGACGATCGGGAAAGGAGAGGGCCGTATTTAAGTGTAGAGCAATCCCACCTGCTCTTTCACGTTTCGGGTCAGCTCGGAAAATTGGGTAGCCATCTATCGAGATCTCCGTGTCAGAGACGGCTGGCGCGGTTAGGGACGGTCGTTCAATATTGCAAATTTCGTTGAGAAAACCGGGGTAGTTTGTGGAAAACACTTCAGCACTATCTCTGCTGTGTCCGTCTGCAGATTTAGTAGCTGTGCAAGGCCTCGAATGGACCATTGAGGCATACTTGTCTTATTCTTACCTGGGTGTTTGTTGGGACTACTCCTCGTTTGCATGGGGCGGTCTTGCCCCCTGAGGTTCCGGTTTTAGGGTGCCTTTTACCTTTGAGGAATGCAGTTATTACCTTCGCGTTTGAAAATTTCAATGGCTGCTACTTTTAGCCCGTGCAATACCTTTTTTTGACATCCGGTTTAGTTTTTCTTCAAGGATTTGTGGTGAACGCGTCCGAGGGGTAAGTTCGTCATGGACTTACATCCAGGCAGCCTCATTCTTTGCGTTTGAGTCTTCTAACTCCTTCAAAAGAAGTACCACTTCCTCTAGTACCCCGATTAAATTGGAGCGCTCGCACTAGTCTCTCCGAATTTGAGATGTTTTTGTTATTGGCAGTTATCTTGCTAGTTGTGAAATGCGTAGCACCCCTAGGGTCGAGGTAGCTGGCGTATACAAACGGGTCAAGGGAGTTGGATAACTGGATTATCTAGTCATCCTGTAAACCTATACCTTAAAGATGCTACCAGGCGTTTCAAGCGTGACATTGCATTCTGTGGCTTACATTTGATGAACATCTGTTTTGGTCCATCGATAGCTGTGGAGAGTAGCCTGTAATAATCTACCTCATGAGCGAAAGTGGATGCACCGCCGAAATGAGTTACAATTGACATATTTTAACCCTAAATAGATTAAACAGCGAAGTTGAACGAGCAGAAAACGAAATCAGTTTCGAACTCGGAATAGACCCATAGCTGATGGAGTCTCTCTAGTAAAATAAAGATCAAAGATCAAAGTTAACTCGAATAAACATGAAACACTGTACTGCACCCGCAATGGGTATGCATTGACACTGCTCTACGATTACAGAACGGCACTCTTTTACCTTTGCTGAAAGAACGTGCGGTCACGCCGAGGTGCCGTTTAAGCCGTTTCGCCTCTCCACTCTGCTTTCCTTTCGGGGGAGAACATCATCGTGGATCACGGCTTGATGCACAGAACCGAAATTTTTGTCCAAGCTGGGTCGCGTTTGTCCTTGTCATTTTGTGAGATGGCTCAGTATATAGAGTGCGGATTTACTGACGGGAAACGTCCGTGGTTCGAAAGCGCGCTGTTGGTTGTGCAACGGGTACTTCCATTGAAGAATTCGTCCAGCACCAGAAGCTGCGTTGGTTGGAACATGTATTGCGTATGCCAAGCCATCGTTTCCCGAAGAGAGTGCTGTTTTCCATGCCCGACTCAGAGTGGCCGAAGCAGAGAGGTGACCAATCCTTGACTTGGCAGAGGGGTATGAAGGAGATTACAGAACGCTTGGGCGCTGTCGGTGCGGTAGTGAAGCATTAGTGTTCAACACTGATGTCGTGCTGCCGATGATGACAATGATGATGTGGTTCGAACTCGACTTCTGCATCTCGACTTCCCCTGTCTAGGATTAAGCAACCTAGCATATCGCAGGCCCTCGTGCTTCTTTGGGTGGCATGTACGTACCGAAAGGGTGTTACAGCCGAACGATTATTTTTATTGTTCTGCAGCTTCTGTTCAGCTGAAAGGCATACGTGAAAAAGGGTGTAGCACCATTCTCTAAGTACTCAGCGCTGGGTGGCAAGTTTGCGGGTGCGAGCTTTCACTAGTGAGCGCTCGGTGCATCCATTGAAGCACTACATATACTGGTGATTCTCAGTTAGGTGAATTTGGCTTTTGGTTTACTCCACACGTCATCAAAAAACCTCTCATCGCATTGGTCTGCAAGTGCGAGTTTTGGGTGTGCGAAACTTATACCGAACTGTTCAGCAGAATCGTTCAGGTTGTTTGAAATACTTCACATTCCTAAGGCATATGATACATGGGAAGTAACACCTTTGATGTGCTCAATGTCCATGAGTGAACACCGTGGTAATTTTCCGATCCCCGAAGTATTATCCTAGCAGCACAAGCAATCGGGTAAATCCAGCTTTCTGTTTATGGCGGTTATATAACTTCCGAGTAATCACCCAGCATCGTTCGTTGGTGGTTATCTAAACCACCAGAATAAGTACCTAACCTTATTTAGTCGTTATCTTGAGGTTAAGTCACGTTTGTATGTTAAATAACCAAGGAATAAACGTCACTTAATCGTTTTCGTAAAGGAAACTACCCATAGGGTTGCTAAAAATTCATATAATCGTGTTTGGCGGTTATTAACGATTAAATAACCGCTACCTGACTCCATTTCAAAGTTAACTAAGAGCTATATAACTGCCATCTAATCGTATTTCTCCATTATCAAACGGTTTTCTATCGAACTAGAAAATAAACGCTCCATAACCCTTTATTTCGGTTAGTGCTTTAAAATACTGCCCATAGGACGCCCTCCGTTATATTTTGGTTGAGTTACGATGTCATTACTGTCCGTCTTGGGACAACACCATACTGCCTTCACACACCTAGCCCAGAGGACAGTACGACTTTACCTGCAGGTTGCTTCCTACTACGATTTCATGTAGTGCGGGTCTCGCTGCTCTTTGTTTGACTGCTTCTATTCGGCCTTCCTGGAATGTTTGCACCTCAGGGAACGATGTTTCAGCCATCCGGATCATTTCAACTCTGAAGCCCGATCGCCACGTCAATGTTGCAGCTATACACAAGAGTTGACGTACAGTGCTTTAGGAGCGTTGGGAACCTATGGGGCCACTTGTCTGATAGACAATGCCATAGTGCCCGACGATCCGCAAAGGCTCGGACAACTTTCCAGTGATTTAGCCTTACGATCCGATGTGCAACAAACTGGTGACCAGGCTTCTCGCGTCGTCGTTGGAACGCTTGCAGAAAACAATCTTACATTTTGACCGAGGCCAAAACATCTGAGTGCTCGTAGAACACTAACCATTGGCCAATGCGTGTTATGTGCGCTCACACAGTCGACAAAAGTTAATCTACATGCATGTCGTAGTCGCACGATAGCTAGCGCAAAAATGTAAGTGAACAGTGTGCGTAGCGTTGTGACTGTCGGCTGGGCGTGGTGGCGTGCGCCTGTAATCTAGCTACTTGGAGGCCGGATGGCGGAATTTCTCGGGGACGGGAGTTCTGGTGCTGACTCGCGCATGTTGATCGGGCGTCCACGCTAAGCACGGCGCCGATATGGATGGTCAGTCGGAAGGCAGGCTGTCCAGGTCGCCTAAGGAGGGGCGAACCGGCCCAGGGAGGAAACCCAGCAGGCAAAAGTCCCCGCGTGGTGCGGTAGAGGAATAGCGTCTGTGAATGGCGAGTCAGAGGCAGCCCGGCTGGCGCAGAAAGACTGCCTTCTTTTACGCCTTGGATGGAGTTCGCGGTAGAATTAGTTTACAGGAGCCCGAATTGTTGGTGTTCCGCTCGTCTGTTTCCCCCTACTACAATTACAGTGCATCTTTCCAAATGGGCGTACCCTCGGGATTGACCAAAACCGTTTTCCTACTCGTACAGTATTTTTTCGTACAGCTGAAATTCACCAACCGATATGGAGGAAAATTCACTAGGGTTATACCCATTCATCTAGGATTAAAACTGGGTGCTGTCACCCCACAGGACAAGGAATATTTTAATGGTCTTCGTTTACATCAGGTTTGTTTAAGTAATTAGACTGGAAATGTGTTTGGCTGTTGTGAAATATGTTCAGTTATACAAGTCACATAAATGGGAAATCAAAAGCTGATTTCATCCCATACCTCTGCTCCGTTGGTTGCGCTTTGTGTGAGAAGCACTGTTCTTTTTCGATCTGGATCTATTGATCCTGGCACAATGAGCCCTTTCCATCATTCGGAGTTCATGTTTTCTTGATCCATATGAATACGTTTCCCAGCGATATCTTCTTTCGCAACGATTCTGAATGAAACCACAGTTTTCAGAGACACTTCATATAGTTCCCACAGGATCTTTTCAGTGAAGAACAAATTCCCCTAAATGCCCAAGGACTAGCTCAGGGACACTATCTTCATCCTGTTGGTCTGACCTATTCGGTTTTGCCATCCATTCTCACAGTTATGATACCTGATGGGTATTTGAGGTAATATTAACCTGAAAGGAATGTGGTTTTCTTTTGCAAATCACCCCTTCTCCCATGGCGTGGCATCTTCGGCCCTGCTGTGATGCTGCCCGTTATCTACTCCATGATTTCATCGCACAGGTAACAACAATCAACCGATCGTGTTAGTTTTGTACTGTTGCGTGCTCATCATTTTGACGTTCCCTGAGAGTCATTTCGTTTGGCTTCAGTTTACGTCGAACATCCCGGTTATCGTAACTTTTCATAATAAATTGTACTACTCACAAGTAGCGAGATCAAATGACAGGTTCACCTGGACTCTCCACTGTCATTTTGACTAGTGAGAGGTGTCCATGAGTGATTGGCTCGTGCTGTAGTTGGGCTTGATGATCACTGAGTCTAAGGAAGATGAGAAAAACAAAATTTTATCTCCTTAATGGAGTGATCAGGTATGAGACTTGAAATCGCGCTTCCGTAGAGTCGATGGACTCATCGTTGACTGCAGCGTGTTGATGTCTCGGAGGTTGTGTTCCTGACATGGTGGTTGGTCTGAGTCTCGCCCACCGAGAATTCCGAGGTGCCTACGCTTCAAACAGTGGGCCAAGCAGCCTCGATAGTGATGAGCAACATGATCTTCACTGACATCGGCTAACTGCCTCATCTTTCAGTGTCTCCAAAAGGCCACGTGGGTCCTCTGCTACAAGACCCACAGCACCAACAACACCCAGACCATCCGTGATAGCATATTACAGAAATCGGATGGCAAGGATAAAGCACTGAAATAGTTCAACGTACTAAGTTCCCTGGGTAAAAGATCTGGGACAATTTTGCAGCCCAAAAGTGTTACGGGTTGGAAGCGTATCGTCCATGATCAAACTGACCACGAAGATGATGAGAAGAGATGAAAGAGAACAGTCTCGCCTGACTGCACTGGACGAAATGACCATAGTCGAAAGCTAATCATAGACCTTTACGCATCCACAAGAGTTGACGTACAGTGCTTTAGGAGCGTTGGGAACCTATGGGGCCACTTGTCTGATAGACAATGCCATAGTGCCCGACGATCCGCAAAGGCTCGGACAACTTTCCAGTGATTTAGCCTTACGATCCGATGTGCAACAAACTGGTGACCAGGCTTCTCGCGTCGTCGTTGGAACGCTTGCAGAAAACAATCTTACATTTTGACCGAGGCCAAAACATCTGAGTGCTCGTAGAACACTAACCATTGGCCAATGCGTGTTATGTGCGCTCACACAGTCGACAAAAGTTAATCTACATGCATGTCGTAGTCGCACGATAGCTAGCGCAAAAATGTAAGTGAACAGTGTGCGTAGCGTTGTGACTGTCGGCTGGGCGTGGTGGCGTGCGCCTGTAATCTAGCTACTTGGAGGCCGGATGGCGGAATTTCTCGGGGACGGGAGTTCTGGTGCTGACTCGCGCATGTTGATCGGGCGTCCACGCTAAGCACGGCGCCGATATGGATGGTCAGTCGGAAGGCAGGCTGTCCAGGTCGCCTAAGGAGGGGCGAACCGGCCCAGGGAGGAAACCCAGCAGGCAAAAGTCCCCGCGTGGTGCGGTAGAGGAATAGCGTCTGTGAATGGCGAGTCAGAGGCAGCCCGGCTGGCGCAGAAAGACTGCCTTCTTTTACGCCTTGGATGGAGTTCGCGGTAGAATTAGTTTACAGGAGCCCGAATTGTTGGTGTTCCGCTCGTCTGTTTCCCCCTACTACAATTACAGTGCATCTTTCCAAATGGGCGTACCCTCGGGATTGACCAAAACCGTTTTCCTACTCGTACAGTATTTTTTCGTACAGCTGAAATTCACCAACCGATATGGAGGAAAATTCACTAGGGTTATACCCATTCATCTAGGATTAAAACTGGGTGCTGTCACCCCACAGGACAAGGAATATTTTAATGGTCTTCGTTTACATCAGGTTTGTTTAAGTAATTAGACGGGAAATGTGTTTGGCTGTTGTGAAATATGTTCAGTTATACAAGTCACATAAATGGGAAATCAAAAGCTGATTTCATCCCATGCCTCTGCTACGTTGGTTGCGCTTTGTGTGAGAAGCACTGTTCTGTTTCGATCTGGATCTATTGATCCTGGCACAGTGAGCCCTTTCCATCATTCGGAGTTCATGTTTTCTTGATCCATATGAATACGTTTCCCAGCGATATCTTCTTTCGCAACGATTCTGAATGAAACCACAGTTTTCAGAGACACTTCATATAGTTCCCACAGGATCTTTTCAGTGAAGAACAAATTCCCCTAAATGCCCAAGGACTAGCTCAGGGACACTATCTTCATCCTGTTGGTCTGACCTATTCGGTTTTGCCATCCATTCTCACAGTTATGATACCTGATGGGTATTTGAGGTAATATTAACCTGAAAGGAATGTGGTTTTCTTTTGCAAATCACCCCTTCTCCCATGGCGTGGCATCTTCGGCCCTGCTGTGATGCTGCCCGTTATCTACTCCATGATTTCATCGCACATGTAACAACAATCAACCGATCGTGTTAGTTTTGTACTGTTGCGTGCTCATCATTTTGACGTTCCCTGAGAGTCATTTCGTTTGGCTTCAGTTTACGTCGAACATCCCGGTTATCGTAACTTTTCATAATAAATTGTACTACTCACAAGTAGCGAGATCAAATGACAGGTTCACCTGGACTCTCCACTGTCATTTTGACTAGTGAGAGGTGTCCATGAGTGATTGGCTTGTGCTGTAGTTGGGCTTGATGATCACTGAGTCTAAGGAAGATGAGAAAAACAAAATTTTATCTCCTTAATGGAGTGATCAGGTATGAGACTTGAAATCGCGCTTCCGTAGAGTCGATGGACTCATCGTTGACTGCAGCGTGTTGATGTCTCGGAGGTTGTGTTCCTGACATGGTGGTTGGTCTGAGTCTCGCCCACCGAGAATTCCGAGGTGCCTACGCTTCAAACAGTGGGCCAAGCAGCCTCGATAGTGATGAGCAACATGATCTTCACTGACATCGGCTAACTGCCTCATCTTTCAGTGTCTCCAAAAGGCCACGTGGGTCCTCTGCTACAAGACCCACAGCACCAACAACACCCAGACCATCCGTGATATTCTTCATTCCATTTTGCCGCGTCCTATTCTGTCCACCTCTGGACCTCAAACGGTCAGAATTAGGCTCAAAAACAGTGCTCTCATGGGCCCAGCCACCTTAGCCTGCACTGTTGGGCGTGAAGTATCTGCTGATTCGTCCGGGATCCGTTTCCTGATCAACTCATTGCGACTTCGCCGATCCCTGTCGATTCCAACTATAGTTCTGAGAGGTAGGTAGTCAAGGACCTAAAGATTTCTCGTATCTTTTCCCGAATTAGCCCATTCCCGCAGCCTACAACAATACAGCCAGCAGCTCTCATAGACAAGGACCTAAAGATTTCTCGTATCTTTTCCCGAATTAGCCCATTCCCGCAGCCTACAACAATACAGCCAGCAGCCGAGTCTCATAGACGCGTTTTTCGAAACTCAGTGATTCCACAGTTAACGCAAAGTGAAAACAAACTATTCCGGCCTTAGAAATTCATCCTCTGACTTCATTTTTCACGCTATTGTCAGAAAGGCAAGGCAGTCGACTGAATAGAGCGCTAGATTATGGAGGTCATACACGCGAGCCGTTTCTCTAATCCTTGACGGAGTGTGACGATTCGATCCACACAGCCTCTTTCATGCTGGTATCCTGCTTGCTTTTCTCCTGTCTGGGTAGGAATTGATGGAGGTCACCCCCGGGAGCCGTTTCTCTAATCCTTGACGGAGTGTGACGATTCGATCCACACAGCCTCTTTCATGCTGGTATCCTGCTTGCTTTTCTCCTGTCTGGGTAGGAAGTATCTGCAACTGGCTTTCGCTTTTGTTGTTGTTTCAGTTCGTCTAAGATGACTACGTACGACCTTGATACTGGGGCATTAATATTTCCGCCACCCAAAACAGTGTCGGATCTCTGAGCTCACTGTGATAAAGTGCTCAGTCTCAGAAAAACTGTCTTTAGGTAGTAGGGTTGCAATTCTCTGGGACGTAAGTGGACACAACAAACAGGTAACGTTAATTGTCGCACAAACGTAATGCCACTGTTGTGACTAGACAGTCCTCACGGAGGCGACTATAAGTTCAGCTGTAGTACCATTTCGGTGCTC
>NW_008752008.1:525268-526801 GCF_000715545.1 Opisthorchis viverrini | reverse complement strand
GTCCACTAAAAGTACGAATTTAATATAAACTGATGGCAGGAACGGACAAGGGTTTGTGACATTCGTATAATGCTTTCACCCAGCAACTTTTTCCGGATGAAGATATTAAACCTAGTGTGCGACGTACCATACTCGATACCTGAGCCCACATATGTCGCATTCCTTGATTATGGGGAAACGCGAGTTTTTATCCTTTCGCGTTTTCACCGACGAGCGAGCATCCAACATCCTTCTGTCTCAAATGATGGCTTCGGTTACACGAACTGACAGAACCCCAAAACCGACAGTCTGAGGAATAAAGCAACAAATTTTGATTTGGTTATAACTGTGTTCGCCGGTTGAAGTCTTATCCGGTACAAAGCCCAAATGAACTTGGACAAATATGGCATTCTATTTTACTGTTTGCTTTGTGGAACACTACGTGGGTGATAAGCTGTACCAGGCTAACATGTATTTTGAGGTCTCTTACGCAGTGGTGAGTTACCAAGCGAATGAGAGGTTTTTATAATCTGATGCAGAAAATTTTAAGGACGCTGTTTTCTTTCTTTTGCTTTGTATGCTTAATCAGAAAATTTTCCTCGCCTGATGGGTTGTAGAATTGGGGTATCACTTGAATCAAACTTCAGCTCCATCTTGCTAACCTGGTTAAAAATAATCGTGAAAAGGCATATTTAGAAGGAAGCTCACAGGTGCGTAGCTCTAGTCCTTGGAAGGAAACCGTAGCATTCCCTGTGAGATCGTTCGTTTCACTGCCTGATGCGTGAATTCCAAGTAAGTCCACTGGAGATGTCTTTTTTTACGTCAGTCAAATAACAGAATATGTTGGCGAAATAAACCCTGTGCAAGTTCGGTTGAATGTATATTCATAATAAAAACCCAAATTGGATTCTTTCGAGTCTCACATGAACATCAGTTTTATTTTCAAATGACTGCATTTCGTCGGGTGCCTAAACTTTGTGCTCAGAATATAAAGATAACGGAATGTCGGGCGGTGCATCTATTTGAGGAGTCCCACAAAGGGAAAGGCGGTCTTGGGCGGGTCTCCTACGGATAAGCCCCGCTATTAATGCAAAAAGTGTATATGTGAAAAGTTAAGCCCCACCAATTTTTGCCAGCTCCAATTTAATGTACGCACACAACCTTTTAGATTAAAACTATTCCTTATCTGCATCTAGGATCATTTTGTGAAAAAAATCCCTCCGTTCGGACATATAACATTAAGTGAACATTCTGACGCTTTCAACTCTCGTTCAGGACAAGGAGACGACAATACGTTTTTTGCAAAGCCACAAAGTGATCCATCAGCAACGTTTATGCAACAATCGTCATCAGATGACACTTTCAACTGTTTCTGACACGTGGAGGTGTGCTGCCCGACAATGTCGCCAAGACATCGGTCTTTGAAAGAGAAATTGCCTGGAGCGGTCAGGGATATAGTTCAGGACAGTAATTTTATTTATTTAATGCTGGTTCAGGAATTTGGCAAAAATCAAATTTTGATCAGAGGAATTATCTGTTAGCCACAGGGCCGCT
>NW_008752008.1:504027-525031 GCF_000715545.1 Opisthorchis viverrini | reverse complement strand
TTAGAACCATAGTAAAGACATCAAAGGAATAGCTGTTAGAAGCGTGGTCTGGTCAACATTTGCTGCAAAATTTCGAACTAATAGTGACTGTGGACTAGAATAGCGATGGGTTTTTCAAGCAGCTGACAAGAAGTTATTTCCCCAACAACAATTCCCCAACAACTTCGGATGTCCGAACATTGATACCTGGTTGAAGTGACAACCAGTAGATCACAGAAAGCACCAATCAGATGTGTATACAGATCTCTGACAAGTTTTGGTGCTGTCTAAATTGATGCAGAAATAGCTGAGTAGATTGTCTGAGTGTTATGAAAATTACTCTGGTGTCCCCCTCCCTGGCCATTACACATATTTTGCAAACTTCTAAGTGTCTTAATGTGTTACCAACTTTTCATTCAAATCTACGAAATCTGGATGGTTGCATTTTCCAAGTACGTAATAAGTTCCAAACTTTCAGTTTTTGACAATTATTCGTTCAGCTGTAGCACCCTTTCGGTGCCTAGCTGCCATGTCGCACAAAGGAGGCACGAGGGCTGGGATACTGCCAGGTTGCCCAAGCCTAGACAGGGGAAGTCGAGAGGTAGCGGTCGGGTTCGAACCACGGACATTCCGGTCTGTAAATTCGCGCTCTTAACACTTGGTCCATCTCGCCCCCCAATTTCGACTATTAGTACTCGTCACTGAGTGAAACACAATTGTATGCATCATAGGTTACTCTGCACCACTGCGAATAGTACAAAGAAATCAGTGATGATAAGAGCTCCTATTTAAAACAGTGTGCACTACGTCGATGATGCGGGTGTTCTCCTGTCTATTTTCAAGTAGTTATTAGGAAGGCACTTGCATGCCAAAATCAGAGATGGTTAATGACCAAAAGAGTAAACTCCAAAAATTAAAAAAACTAACCAGCAATATGTCTTCCAGTATCGCAGCTGGTGGTGAACAGAATTTGATTTTTAGATTCACCATACCATTCATGGACGTTTCAAAGCGGTTTTCTGAACACGGAAGCACAAATTTCTCCTTTGATGTGTTGGATAGCATTTGGTCTAACCAAATTCACACACGTCAAGTACTGCAATAAACCTGACTCAAATGTGCTCAACCGTAACTCTAATCCCGGCATAAGAATTGGTAGATAGAACGTGCCAATGTTACCTCAGAGAAATCTGAGCGGTGATCAGTGAAGGAAGCCGATTCAGATGAAAAACTTGTACGCGACACCAGGGTACACGGGGTAGCCAGGCTTCATGGTGCAGCCCAACACTTTCCGATAAAGTCCGAGTGTTCGTAGTAACTCTATAACACACTCGAACAGGGCATACCAGGATGAGTCAATGGTGAGCTATCTACTTTTTGGCTCCAAATCCTTGAACACGAGGTTTTGGGTTTGTAGGAAAATAAGATGTGAATAAGAAATTGATAATAAATGTAAGGCGTTTCCAGAAACCTAGGGTTCAGCTTCGGCGACAATGTTGTGTACGAATATGGGCAGTTTTACTGGCATGATCTCACTACTTTCCCCGCCAACCAGCAGTTTATTTGTTTAAGTAATCGGTTATATTATAGTCGTTTAGGTGGTCATCCACAGTGATGATTATAAATCCTAATAAATCTGGATTAGCGTTCAAGTATAATAGACTGCCTAGTCTAGGCGTCCACTGAAGAATATGGATGAGGTGCCTTTCCATATCGAAATTTTCACGAAAGGGTACGTCTCGCCACACTTAGAATAGGGTAGCACAGTCTCAAATTAGGGCGCTCGGTAATACATCTACTCTGAACCTCGACTTCCGAGCGTGCATTGCTCAAATGAGGCAATAGTAACGACAGCTACGAAGCAGTGTGACAGGCTACGAGTATCTCCTTCCATAGTCGCATCCATTTGGCTATCCGACCACAAAGTTCACGACTTATTTGACCTTGTGTACCAAGGCTATGGAAACGACAACGCCGTAAGAAACAAAGCACGCTGAACGAGATCAACCAGGACAGTTACGCGTCAACACACGGGTCAATGACGCACCCACACGTTGGCGGCCTGGACAACAAATCCACCTACCTACCCACACACCCTGCTTGTCGCATGCATGCCCTTCGGTTGGTCTCAAGCCGGCTGAAACAGCTGGCCTATGGGCCAGACGTTGCTTTGTTCACGATTTGGGCCAATGGGCACAGAGATAGACCAGCAAGGCGATGCAACGGCTAGACAATACCTAGACAAGCTCACTGTGCTTCGCCGGTTTTGCCAATCACTATCGGCTAAGGCCGACTAACATCAAGGTATGGTGATTGGTGGATGGGAGGGCTGTTACGATCGATAGGCGGTAAGATTGGATGAAATGTGGTTTTGTGGGGAAAATATAAGGCAGAAGCGGGTTTTGCCGTCCGTCTGCGTTGCTCTACTGCGCCATGGCTCCGAAGGTCGTCTCCGGTAAGGCCGCGAAGAAGGCTTCGAAGGTGAAGGTACCGAAGGTTGACAAGAAGAAGAAGCGAAGGAGGAAGGAGAGCTATGCGATCTACATCTACAAGGTGTTGCGTCAGGTCCACCCCGACACTGGTATCTCGTCGAAGGCGATGTCAATCATGAATTCGTTCGTGAACGACATTTTCGAGCGTATTGCTGCCGAGTCTAGCCGTCTTGCGCACTACAACAAGCGGTCTACGATCACTAGCAGAGAGATCCAGACTGCCGTTCGTCTGCTTTTGCCCGGTGAGCTTGCAAAGCATGCGGTTTCTGAGGGGACGAAGGCAGTGACGAAGTACACGAGCACCAAGTAGATTGTGGGTGCCGGTCGAGTAGAGAACGCTTCCACGGCCCTTTTCAGGGCCACCACACTTTGATATGCCTGTTCTTTCTATTTGTTATTCGATATGTGGGGACTGAGATGGTCTGGGAGTAAATTGTGGTCCTCGTTTAGGTGTAGGTGGTACTGTGCGGCGCTGTGTTAGGTGAAGGCGGGTTTGGTGCCTGAAGGATGCACCCGGAATTGGTTTGGACTGTTCTGGTGTTTTGTCAGCCCAGGCATCCGCACGGTGTTTTTTGGATCCGCCACAGAGGCAAGTGACGCCATGGTTGTTGAAGGCAACCCGGCATTCGTGTTTTTGCGGGTGCACGATCACGCGGTTGTCTGGACGGTCCGCATTTCGCTTGCGGGTTTGAGGTCCTCCGTTGACTGGCTGTCCCTGTTGACCCGCTATCCTGTTTACCTCTATCCCCTGAGAACCGGCCGTCCTGGCAACGGGGTTATTTGGCCGGTACACTAAGCTCTAGGCTTACTTGCTAAGAGCGGGTTTATTTCCGATTTCGGTGTATTCCTCGTTTCTTGGTGCCTTATGGTAACTGATGGTAGGACGGCACGCGCCGGGTTGAGCACGCTACGGTTTCCTAATCTGAACGCTAGTTAGGTGAAATTCTGGTGCAGCTGGTGGTGTTCGGCGATCAGTTAGGAGAGCTCTTGACAGAACAGCACGAATTCCTGGTTTTCTTTTTCAACTGCTCGGGTAGGTATTACGCTTCAGCCGATTCGTGGTGCAATTAACACCATGGGCCTTGGACATCTCATAAAAACATGATTTTAGTGCTCGATAGGTCTGAGCTTACATTTCGTTTCGTGCATACGAATTGAATTGAGAGGTTGTCTGGATGAAGTCGTCTACGGTAGCCTGTTTCTTTTGCTCTGATGTTGAGGATCTCGCCGCACGAACACGAGTGTAATCAACAGGTTGTTTGATTATGGCATTATGGCAGCAAGCCGGGCTGTGATGGGCTAGTAGAGAGTTGGGGGTGCGCATATCACGTTTTCTCTGTAGCTACGGGTCAGTGACTGTCTAAATAAACGCTTCAGATGTCCGTTTAATCTGTTGTGGGCTTGTCGTGAAGGCTTGGTGAAAATTGAATTTCAGGGGAAGCATTTACCCTAGGATCTATATATCAGAAAACCATCGACGATAAAGTGCTCAACGGCCTGGAAGAGAAGGTCACGTGTGCACAAATGGTACGAGTTAAAGGCTACCTACCGATTGTGTGAAAATTCTTCCGGACCATGTCATTTTAAACTTTCAAAAACAGCACATTCATTCTGAAAATTGCAAAATGTTCGTTACTGCGAACACCAACATGACTGCTATGTAGGTATCTCGTGTGGCATGCTCGAGTGGCAGTCCTATACAAACATTCGATAAACACAATATTGACAAACCCGTTGAATCTGAAGTAAATTGTACTCAAGATAGGTACGTTGTTCAAGCTACGCTTAAACCAACTACATCCATCGCGTTAGGAATCTTAATTCAAAGGAAGTGCCATTGAATGGCGATGGAGCAGAAAAATGTGACCGACTCCGAGATCGAATTGCGATGGTCACCTAAATAAACCAGCGGCCCTTGAAGGACATCCATTGGGTTGAAGGAAGTCGAAAGCCAAAAAAAGTATCGATATCTCCTCACATAACACTAGTAAGCAAGCATAGGTCTGCTTCGAGGCCCAACATGAAGAAATGCTGTCAAGTGTGAACAGAGAGCAGGTTTTAGTAGGAACTACATCTAGATGATGCAGGGTGGGACTGCTGACCGCTGTGACGACCTTGGCCGTCCATTATGAGAACGCGGCATGGGGAACACCAGATGGTGTCCCCGAACTCTGGAGCACTTGTGTGGTCTGGATAAGGTTCCCAGTCACTAAGATGCTGGGTGAATTCAATAAAATCCACAAAGCTTGATGCCTGCTGTTTCATCTGATTTGCCCGAACATTGCATTACGCTTATGGGACTAATTTATCACAAACGGATTTTTGTGTAGCCCTGATGGGGGGGGGGAACAATAATATGAGCAGTGTAGGCTGTATCGAATTCACGAAAATGGCAAGGCCAGGCGCTTGTATGTTAGTAGTTATCGACTATTGGTGTTTTGAAGTCTGATGGCCGCAGTAAATAGCCCGAAATATTGTCTCACATGATCGGGTTTACTTTCAGGGACGTATAAAGCTTCACGTTCGCTCAAGTCCCTATTCTGTATTTGCGTGGGCTTATGCGTCCGATGCTGGATCAGCGTGAATACGGCACTACCATTCTGAAGGCTATCACATCTGACGTCAAATTACCACCATTTTTATACGGGCCAGTTTATTTTATTTCAGAGTGTTGCGGTAGCATTGCACTGCAGTTCGATTTCCTACAATGGATTCGGTCAATTTTTCTGACATGAGTTATTGATATGCTAGACGACAAGTGCCTACGGGCTTACCTACTACTAACTGATTGTCCGCTTGGAGTTCATTGTATTTCTTCTCAGCAACCAATAACCCATTACTGCACTTGAGTTTACTAGGAGCACCAATTAGGAGCTTGTGCGCTCATCCTAACTTTGAGTTTTAATTTCTGAACTGAATAGGTTCATGTATATCGTTCAGTTAATCTAAAATTTCTATGCTATACACATAAGTTTAGTGTATTTGCGTGTGTGCTGTTCATATCCATCTATTTGCCGCAGTAACGCACTGTTTGTATAAAGTCATATCATTACACAAACCTCACCTTGCCTTCCTCACTTTAGCTCGATAGCTGATATAAACAAACAAGTTCATCCGCTCCGGCCTCATCTTTGATTTCCTAATCGGTTGTAGTGATGACGAACAGGATGGCGTTATCGGATATAGTAAATTTGATGATTAATTCGCGCCGTATCAAACGACAAAACGAAATAGAAAAAACCGAAGCATAGGTATAACAGGCTTAAGATCATGTAAGACCTAAGTATATTAACAGAAACTTGGATTGGATGAACACAGTGAGTCTGCCCCCAGTTCAAATGCTCTAAATTCATATTAGCTTAGAATTTCAAAAACCCCGAGCAAACATTAATTTCCAAAAAGTTGGTGGATACCTGGAGTAAAGCTGTACACTGAATCGTACCATTTATTGATAACTATAGTAAACCACGAACTAGCTGAACACTTGATGTTTTGTTGAAATTTGTTGATATCACTTGTTTCGACCGGCATTGGAACTGCAAGTTCGTTGTTGTGCTGCCTGATCGAGCAAGCATTACCGGAAAAACCGTCCAGCTGTAGCACCCTTTCGGTGCCTGACTGCCATGCCACCAGAACGAATCACGAGGGCTGGAATACTGCCATGTTGCCCAAGCATAGACAGGGGAAGCTGGGAGGCAGAGGTCGAATTCGAACCATGGACCTTGTGGTCAGTAAATTCGTTCTCTAACCACTGAGCTATCTCTCCACCGCAGTGCTGGGAAACAGCCCACGGCTCATGGGTATTGGCTTGTGGGCAGTCATTTGTTTTTGGGTCACCGAGTTCTTTATGTTCTTTAGCCTTCAGAAACATTCACAGAGTGAAAGACTACTGTAGATTATATTTGATTTTCATAAAGTATTCCAAGTCATTGTGATTGCTTTTGACGTTTTAGTGTTGATGATGTTTAAATATTTTTCTCACTACTTTTGTCAGTCACGATGTAGCATGAGACGAAATATGAAAACATCAAACTACGTTTGAAAAACCAGCATTCAGACGTTAAAACTTCCAAAGTTTTCACCGTCTCCAAAATTGTCTCTTGTCGTGTCAAGGCTACCGAAAATTCAAATCCGATGACGGTCTTTTGTCCATAGTCTCCGTCGTTTGTCGTGAAATTTTTTAATTTACAGTTTACTGTTTATTCTTGGATTGGAAATTCCGCAGATGGATCAACTATTGCCAGATGTCTGATACCAAAACCCGCCTTTATCAGTTGATGCTTCGTCTGATGCAGTGACTCGACCAATGCTTGATGCATTATCTCTATCGGTTCCATGGAGAATTGTGAAAGGTTCGCAGTGACTGTTGTCCAGTATCGCCTGTCCATTGAAAATACCGCTCAGTATCACTATCGTGTGGCTACCATAGCGGTTGCGAAAGGATATACTGATGAAACGCAATAGTCCAGGAGAATCAGCATACCAAACGGGAAGCTTTTCGTAACACTCACAGTGCAGTTGGAAGCTGTTAGCACAGATCATGATGTAGCTAGTCATGAACCTGGTCCAAAGGAGCCTCTCCGAATTAACCGGAGAGGGGGGGAGTGGTAATCAATGGCCAGAACCCCTAATTCTGGGATCACAAACGCCCGCTTCAACGGCCGTTGGTTCTGGATATCAACTGGATAGTTAATGATCGCACAGTAACACTTTAATACATTTATATTTATGTAACAATTCGACATTTGCACTCACACAGCAAGAACTAGACGCTGGGATGACCGGATCAGTGCTATGAGATTTTTGAGACGATAGTACGAAACTACCTGCACACTGAGTTGTCACATCCAAACTGTTAAGAAGCACATTACTCTTACGGTCCTCAAGTCCTTTTTTGGAGAGGGATGTGGTGACCTCTTAGGTCGATGCGTGACAAACTAATGCATTTGTGCGCATTCTTATCCACACGAGGTGACGTCAAGCCTTGGTGCTTGACCTCATACGTTAATTACTATTGCTTCAAGTTTTGTTTCTTATGGAAAGTGGTTGTTAGTCGCTTCGTAGCTGGATAGAGCAGTTTCCCAGCTCGTTGTGTTGTCTTCCTCTCCAAACAAGCCGGACAACCCAGCAGCCTATTTGTAGTTACAAGACATCGTTTTGCCAATGTGAAAAAGAGCAGAGTCTTCGTCAGTAATTAGGTGCAGTAATTCAAAAACTCGTCCAAACTCAGATTCTCTATGAGAAGACGCGCTTGAGCGGCGTGATTCGGATATAGTCTCGGGAAGTTTATAACATGAATATATGATACCCTCGTCGAAATCATAACTAAATCCTCGAGAAACTGATGCCAGTGTTCCCTTCAGAGTTCGTAGAACTGGGGAATTGTCACTTAAGGTCGGGTTTCTGGTGCTTCAGATGTTTGCGCAATCCCTTGTAGTTGCTCTGGGATCTGCCGCTGATACTACCATTATGGCCGTTGCTGTGTTCCTCGATGCGGTCTTATTAATTCTAAAGACATCATATGATTACCGACTTTGTATCCTGACTCGAATGTGGATGCACGTAATCTGCTTACGACCTGTCTCCAGTGTGCAATTCGTGTACCCGATTGGGACGCCCAGATCCCACTTTTTGCATAAAACTGGATATTCAAGTTTGGTCTCCGAGACCTATCACCATTGGTAATCGGTGTTTTGGTAGCCCTATTATTACTCATTCAGATTCATGAAATCACGGGAAAATGTTACTAAAATATACCTAGCTACGCTTCGCTGACAAGTCTTGCGAAGCTTCTGAGCAGCTGTTACCTGAGATAACATATCACGACTTATTATGCACTACTTGCAACATTCCAGTAGCTAAACGAATGAATTGAAGGGTGGTCACATTGATCCTCAACCAGCAATTGCAATCTTCTGAAAACCGTTGTTTGGACTTCTTGCGCTAAAGTATGGCATATTGGTATTTTGTTGGGATCCGTTTTAATTAGTCTCCATTATGATTTTTGGCTCGCATCCAATTTTGAAGTCGCACTGGTATGGCTCACTGGTGTGGGGTCGACTTGAGACATGTTTGCTGAGAATGTATTGTCTGCATTCCGTTGTCACATTTACCATTCCTCCTGAACTTAAACCACACTTTGTAACTGTCGTTCACATTGTATCATGACGTTTGTTTTAATGTTACGAATACACAATTTTCCGGCGCGACCTGCTGACTTCTTGCTGAATGAGCGTATTTACGCTCCGTTGAACTGTTTGTTGACTGCTGAACCAGTGGGACTAAATCTCTGTGTTTGTGTCAACAGGTCCTAGTCCGCTACAAGAAACTGATGGCTGTCCGGTTTTCAACCCTGACAGAATCTGAGAAAACGCCAAACGAATAAATAAAGAAGAACTTTCCACCGGCTCCGTTGAGTAAGCGACGGATTATTTGGTTTCATTGTGGTGGATGATGTCTTCGGTCCTGGCGAATGTTAGCTAGTGTGGACAGGCACTAGTCATACAGGTTGGGGATGTATACTTTAGCCACATATGTTTCGTCAGAGCGCAACAGATTACGTTGCTCAGACGTTTTCAGAAAGATGAAGGATGAACGGTATCCAGTAAAGACAACAGAAATGGATAAAATGACTCAGAAATGTGGGTGACGGATGTGTGTTCGGCTGTGGTGTCATTTTGTTTCAATTTTTTTCGACAATTTTCAATTTTCATATTTGCGTTCTATTCACAGAGCTATCAGAAGGCGGACGTACTTTGTTTACTGGTACTTTCCACAAAACACTGGCACATATTTCTCTGTATGGGTCCTCCGGACGATGCTGCATAGTCGGATTTCCTTTATTCGCCTTACAGATTCCGCCACGACCTGGAAGTATTGCGCCACACCGACCTATACATTTTTGCTTAACTAACGGATCACGCTCTATACTTCAACCGAAAGTAGACTGTTCCGTACAATTTGAGACGCCCCATGTTGTCAGCGTGACCAACGGTCACCTGAGGGACGCTTGAAAATATGGGTGTACCACCGCAGCCATCTCAGGTATGCAATACAGATGGTGCTTCTTCACGCTTGCTGAATCACGAGGGAATATGAGATGCCTACATCCTAACGTTGTGGCCGAAGGGAAATCCCGGGGGGTGACTACGTTCTAGCCGCGATCTGCTGGAATGCCGGGAATCCATTGTCGCCTGCTTTGAGGCACAGATGTCCACGACCACAGTATTGGCGTATCGGAAACAACAAGGTGAAATAAATCTAAGTCAACTGTCTTATAGTTCCTGCTGCACACCTTCAAGTGCATCCAGACACTCGACACACGTGCCAGTAAGGGCATGCATGCAGATGCGGCTGCTTTGTATTCACTTGTTGTTGGTATTCAGGAGGTGTCCCGTTCAAGGCAGCAAGTAACTTGATTCATAGATGTTACCTCAGATCAGGTGGTTGTCTGAGCTTACCTTGCAGGAGCAGGAGGTCCCGACTGGAATTGTTTCCAAGGCATTACCGTTATCTTTCGAGGGCCTGAGAAAACAAATTAACTTGGTAGCGGACAAGCTGTAGCTATTGGTATACAGGCGCTACTTAACACTGGATTATCTAGGAACAAATAGTGTCGTGCCAATGTTCAACAATGTTCAACGTCTATGGTGGATAACATGCTGTCGCTAGTTGAGAACGGTAGTTCTTAACCTAGATGGCGTTTTCAGGATAGATAATTTAGATTTTGTGGGTTTCGTAGCCTACTAAATTGTCCAGCCGACTGTTGGTGTCCAAAAGCTCGCTTATCCTATCACCGCTATGATGATGAATCGTGCATACCGTGCGAAGAAGACCGACAAGCTTATCTCCAGGTTGACTTGTTATTGTTTTCTTCTAGCCACCGACCCTTCCAAGCAACGCACAGATGTGACTAGATGGTCCGGAAAGGAGCCCAGTTATGATAACCATTTGGATGAGCAGAAATCCATTACACAGTGGCCCGAAAATCCGCATGCCTCCAGATGTTCGTTCGCAAATAGTACAAATTCAGAGCTAACAGTCTGTAGTATAACATTATTTTTAAACGATTTAGACCGTCAGCGAGGGCAATAGACCGTGATGAAAAGTGTCATTGAGGACGTGTCCTTTGCTATAGCGGACGAGCGTGGGGTGTAATAAAAGCAGCACAGACACTAATGTTTAATCCCAACTGGTGGAAAGCATATCGTCTGGTGTAATCAAGTTATTAAAGTAGGAATAAAGGCAAGGCGGACTTAATTTATGGGTGCAAGCAAGTTGTGGAAGCGGTGCTGTAATAGGAGAATCGGCAGCATCAGACAGAGACTGGGTCACACCTAAACTGGTATGATCTAAAAGCAGTGGAAGTTGGGAATGTTGTTTGAATATTGTTATCAAACTTGTGAGAACATACCAAATTGAACTAAGATTAGACCATTACGATTCGGATATGGCGGGCAACAACACAACCGGGGAAGGCAGACCTAAGGAACTTTCTCTGACACGTTATAAGGAACTGTAAGTTGCAAAAAATAAAAACAGCAACAAATCTGGAAAATCAAGAGGGTTTCAGTTATCAGGTCAGTCAATTTGAAAACTGAAGGCCGGTGCTCAAAAGCCAATCACTAGAAGTATAACAAAATTAATTTCGCCAAAACCCAAGGGTTTTCGGATGTGCAAATTTTACGGGAAGTTGGTCCGAGGGGTTACTCATAGCATTTTTCAATTGAGCGAACTTCAAAGGTCACCAGTTACCACCGATTTGAACGTTTACCAGTTTACGAGATGAAATAGGGGCCCATTAACCACACAAGGCTCTTAGTTGCAAAAACTTTACGTGTGGAATAAATTTTTTAGCACCAAAATATTGCATTTTGTTGTATATCTGCTCAAACCAAAAACCATCTTAATCTACACTCATGTTTTTGCAGCTCTCCAAATTTCATTACTCACTGAAACAATCATACTTCTGGCGGAAAAGCCCGGTGGAATAATTTCCCAGCATCGCTGAGACGCAAGAATGTCTAACTGGGGCCCAAAAGTTTAGACCGGTACTCTGAACTCAGCCGACAGATTGCCTTAGTTCATCGGGGGCGTGTTATGGCTTCCGGAAATTGAATCCTGTGTAAATGCTGAGCGGCGATAAAATTAGAAACCGAATGGCGGAATATCTTGACATTTTGCGGTATTCGTATACGGCATATCCAACGTAAATTCCACGCAAGTGGGTTATCGAACGACGTTTGCGTTCGGTAGTTGGCACTTCTTTCCACACGGCACGTGATATCAGAAAATCATCCATTTCCCCATTCCCTATGCTAATGTTTACTGCAGCCCCTGACGGGTGACTTATTTCCCTCTGTAGTTACTCAAATCACATTGTCAAATCACACTGTCTATGAGGGCCTTTTAATCACATTTGAATCTATCCACCTCTAAAGCACAAAAATTCTACCTCTTCAGATACCGGCCGACTAAGACTGCTAGGGGGTTTGTGCTTTGACCACAAAATTAGGGATCTCCTGTTCACATTTCCCTCTTCCTACCCAGCTTCATGGACTTTCGTGGTGCACCATTTAGCTGACAAACGCTCCGGATATTCACGCATAGTCACATCTATTCGCGTTGACCACATTCCGTCATTCTCTACAATCCACGTCAGAATGTCGATTGTCGTTTTTGAAATCAGAGAATGTTGGCTTACTACAGAAGTTAGAAATTACCACTACTCTGCTGCCCGCTATTTCAGGTCTCAGTATAACCTGTCGCCTAGTGGCATCCAGCGGACTGTTTTGATACTTCTCCATTTGATTCCTAAATGTATGTGACAGTCTTATTGCCTTGTTCAACTAGTGGCAATGAATCACTCTGTGGCCTGAACGTACTTAAGACTGTGAGTGATCCATACCCGTCCTAATTCATTACGCTTACTTCGTCAATGCTGATCACCATAACCCCCCCCAACTGACTTAATAAGATGTTCACGTCCATCGACCAAAGAACGACATCGTGATGACGGTAGCACGACTGCCAGACACAGTCCGCTGGGTTTCCCGTAGTTCGACATAGCTCTCTAAGTCCCGAACGAGCGTGTTATCTGCCCCCGCAAACCGTCTTAATCTACCGAATTTGTTCCAAAACTCCAAAGTGTTGGCCAACCTATTTTCCTGTGTGCTCGTACTGCCCACGAACCTACCAATTAATTCCGTGGCATTATTAAGCACTCACTGAACAGTTGAAGATAGTCCTCCACTGTACATCGTGTGCCATCATAAAAAAACTATCAGCCTTACCTTGACTTTGTCTGGCTGCACACCCGCTTCAGTGATAGGAGACGTTTTCCTAGACAGATGGTAAATATTTGTTACCTTTTGAGCTAGTGCAAACAAAGACGACGTAATTATTGTTCATACACCTTTTCAAAATCCTTCCAAATCCAATGCGGGAGGAAAAACGCGAAAAAACTAACTTTCCCGCCAAACATCCACCGTCTTTATAGAGACCACACTGAGCCCTGATAGCCATAAAAATATGAATTACGTGCATGAAGAGACGTAGAGTACGTTCAACCACTCTCCAACAAAACCACGACTACCTGGGAAGATTTTTTGGTCTCAGATATATAACATGAAATGCGAAACCTGATGTTAAGTTTTCCCGCTCTCGAAAGTGTGATTTCAGAGCAATTTCGGGTGTGCTTTCAAGGATCGGTCGCTCAAAAAGCGTGGCCATGTTACAGGGAGTTAGTGTTCTGGGCTTGCAAGAAGGCTGTGAGGATGATGAGTTGGAGAAATTCGAAGTAGGGCGAACCGGTAGCTTGCATCCTACCCCTGGATGAACTCACTGGGGGCGCTGTTGGACCAAGTCGTGTATAGGAATTCCTCAAGAGGGTAAACTGGTGCTAGCTCACTACCAACGGTTGTGAGTTAAATCACGAAGTTTGTGGAAAGAAGAAACCGGAAGTGCAACAACATGGTGAAATCCAAAAGGAGGGTTTAGTGCATTAGGGCAAACTAGTTGCAGAGGGAGTTTTGGCCAGGTAGGCGGCTCCGAGAGCCAGCTAGGGTTCCAAAGGAGCGTGAGGGGCAGTCCAAGGCACGCAGAACGTTGGAAGATGTGCCATCAGACTGAGTATGTGAGTACCGTGCCATACTTGCAGTGACACTTCTGTTCCTAGACAGACCCGCAACGGACGTCATGACTGAGGTGATCGGATCAGGGCTGTGCAATTCTGCAGGCAGCGGGATTTTTGCTTAGCTGAGGGGGTCAATATAGATAAAAAAGCCGACCTAGAATCACAGTTAACTTTGGGTCATTTGGAGTTGCATGTGGATGTGAAGTAAAGAATAGGCAGACTGGATATCGACCATAGGGAGCGTTCGGCGCAGTTGTTGCTGAAAATCGAAACTGGAGAGGAAGGGAGGGTTGGATTAGGATATATTCAATGACATGTAGTTCGATGATAGAAAAAAAGTTTATTTTCAACTTGTGGGTGGCATGCCATCAGACTTGATCGTAAGGTTACAGTCAGAATAGAAGCATCGCTGGAGGGGACTGTGGGTAAGTGGAGTTTTGGGAAAAGTGACAGCGTCATGGACAGTGGGCATTATCCGATGTAGGCGTGATCACCACTAAGCCAGCAAGGGTAGGAGAGCACAGTTGCTGTACGTTTTTGGAGAGAATATCGAACAAGATCTGATCGTTGGGATTTGAAGGTGGCGGGTAAAAAAAAGAGCGAGGGAGGGCAAAACAAGAGACATACTGCCCGACACATGACAAGAAAAGTGTATACGGTGGAAAATGGGGAATCACAACATCAGATCTGAGGAGGCGGCAGAGTTGGCGTCATCCAGCTGGTCAAATTGAACAGAAACATAGAACCAACGCCGAAGCCTCTTGGCCTTGGACTGTCGGGCTCATTGCCAGGGTCACAAAAAGCGTAAGTGGGGATAATGAATTTGAGGGATTAAAAAAGTGGATAGATGGCGAGAGTAATCTCAGAATCATGGTGTGCAGTGAAATTTTAGTGACTCACTGGTGTCGCTGTTGTGGAGTTGAGCATAATAGTTCCTTGGAAGAGTGAGATGGTTACATCACACTCGCCGCAACGTGAACTGTTTAGAAAGTTACTGAGTTTGCGGGAAGCACAGACGCAGGGAAATCGTTAAAATCGAACAAAAGTTTCAGCAGATTGGAATAAACTTGTTGTGGAAGCAGCCAGAGCCATGTTGGGAGCTTGTTCGTCTTTGCAGTTAATCGGACAAGTGGGCAAGAAGGCATGGTTGAGAGAAGGAACGGAATAGTTGCGGCTGTGCTATCAAACTGGGTATGGCAGTGCCATGCCATCACTGACCTAACATACTTCGGTTTTCGGCCAGCCCCATAATAAACGTCACATTTAAGGTCATTAGGCTGGGATGTGCAATTCTTTGAGCAGTAGAAGTTTTCGAGGTTGGTCAACGAAACAAAAGTAGAACGAAGCCGATGTAAGATCGCGGGTTTTTTGAACCGTTTGGAAATCTCTGTAGATCATAGACCAGGCAGAGTGGATAACGACCAACCGGGTCGTCCATACCTGATATTGCCGTAGTTCAACGCTCCGGAAGATTGTGGGAATTGGATAAGATTAGTAAAGCATGGTGTGTTTGGGGAGACATTAGATAGGATAAAATGCAATAACACACATAGAAAGGAAAACTTGACGTCTACCACGATTAGGATGACCACAACAAGTGATTATATGAGACAAGATAAGGATGGGTTTGTACTTAGTAGGCTAGCGATCAAACAAGGGTTGTGTTTGCTAATATATGATATTAAAGTACAAGAGACCCAGTGCAAACCGATATAAGCGCGAAGAGGGGTGGTGTGGTAAGAAAAATCAAACGTATAAGAACTGATGTAAGTGAATTTCCGAGATGATGGACTGGAATTCATTTTGGAATTCATTACACGAGTTGGACAATACCCGGAGAGAAGGTAATAGTAACGGAAATAGTCACCAGTACCCGAAACATTGCTATCAGGTTCAAGTTTATTGCGGTTGGCTGGAACAGCGAGTTGTTAATCGGGCCAGGATGGGGGTACTTCTTGCCGAGTAATTTAACAAACAGGAACCAGGTAGGCTTGCCAGTGTGATAATTGCAAATTACGAGAGGCGTGAAACAATCCTCTCTGGGTATGTCTGTATTTGGCGACTTAGCTATACAAGGAGCCAGTTTTACCGGTGAATTGATGCCACATATTTTTCGTACTTAGTGGCAATCCAGCGGCAGGCATAAGGCCAGCGCGAGAAAGTACTAGTAGTATTAGCAGTAGCGTAGATTGTGGCTTAGTTGCGAGTTAACTGGTGTGATAACGAGCAAGGAGGCTAGCTGACTGTCTGGTTGGTAGGGGCAGTTACAATGTGAGCATGGTGTGACTAAACGAGCAATAGGGGAAATGGTAGCCCGCATCGTAGAATCAAGTTGTACAATGAAACTGGATAGATAATCTGGTGTCGCTGTTGGTGCAATCCAGATGTGTTAATTCCCTGGAAGGGTAAGAAAACTTATAAGAGGAAACTTGAACTTGAACAAAATCACTGAATTTGTTGATAAGACAAAGTGATAATGCACCAGGATAAAACAACAACTGGAAGCTGAACCGAATGTCTGTGGCATTTTACACCCAGGTTATCGTTGGTTTCCGGCAGCTGGATTGTGGTAAGCGTCCTCACGGCCCGCAATCTGTGGAGGATTCGTCCGCCGCAATTTTTCCTATCCCTATCGGTCGTATTTCCATTCTCAACTTTACTCCGTGTTGCAAATCAAGACATGATGGTTTACCGGACTGAGTTTACATAACTTTATCAGCCAATGAGACAAATAGAAAACATAGGCTATCGGGTTCTGTACTCCCTACTGAGAATCGGAAGCCTACTTGTACGACCGGGCGCCACCGCCCCTTCCTACAAGTGCATAAAGTTTCTTCCACCTTTTTGGTACCTTGGATGTACAAGGCCTACCACTATTCGAATTGGCCGACCCGATAACTGGAATATCCATGCTTCTATGGAGCCGCTGCCCTGGTTTCTTGGTTTCATTGTCACCCCAAGTGGGATACATAATAGCATATTTGCAAATACGCGGTTGATGAAAACTAGAAGGAACTAAGGCCACAGATTAAAAATGTGAAATTCCAGAACTCAACAAATTGGGCCTGACGGCACATCATTTACTGGGGGATGAAATTTCAATTTTCAGAGGTCTAGTTTGCTGCATCCTGCTTTAATTTTGTGAACGATATTTAGTGCGTTATTATGTCAAAAGCTTTGAAGATGCTTAGGGGATGGTTGTAAAGACGGCATCTTTAGGGCAGGGAAATACGAAGGCAGACCACTCGGAATGACGTAAATTTGTGTTTATTGAGAGAACATACATTTCCAACACGAGCATCGGACCCGAAATTTATCTTACAGTATAAGCTTGTATAGTGGCTTCTTGAGAGTATCTTCCTGAGGAAAGCTTGTGATTTGAGTAACTGACTTAAATTGCCTTTTATTTCTAGGAATTTTTTGTTTCTTTTCAGCACTATCACGTTGTATGAAATGATCACACAAGTCCTTTTTAAATTTAAAGCAAAGATAGCGCAAGCCCTTTGAAGGATTCAATACACACGTAATCATTTATGTCGAACCAGATACGCTTATTCACCTGCCATACCAACGGTTTTGCACCTTCACACTTCCCGTCAGTCTACTGAGTACCGCCTTTTGCCAACACTCTGGAAGATGTGCCATGCAGTTACCTATTAACTCTGCTTTCCGAAATAGATTTATACTGCTTCTTTCTTCGTTTATACATACTAAGAAGTTTTTGCAATTCGTTTCTAATGCACCTCAAGTTGCTGCCGGAACCCGCAACTCCAGATGTGTTTTCAAGCGCAAGAAACGCGTTTGAGGCTCTGGCCAGTTTAAGCCACTAGCTTCACCTAGGATACCCCGGGAAGTGATATTTTGCTTACATTAAACAACGTAGCAAATTGGATTACACTCTATGGCATATCCCTGTGTCCGTAAAAACGTAATATTGATGATGAACATATCCACCAAGATTTATATTCAACACCGGGGTACTTTTTTAGCAAAGCTTGGAGGTCGTGAATACAATTGGGACTCAAGACAAAGAGACCGTTCTCGCCTCTGCACACTTCCGCGGGAACGCGGAATGCGCTAGTGGGCCGAACCACCTGGCGAATTCTCCGTCCGAACTCGGAACACTGCTTGAAAAATATCTGATGCCAGTGGAAACCGAAACTCGAAAATGTTACCCAACCGCATAGTGAGTCGAGCTTGTTGCCACAGGAATGCAATCATGTCGACAACAACTCCAGATTCAACTCAAAGCTGAATTCTGCCATTTTGCCAAATCCAGAGGTTCGTTCACCTTTAAGTTATGAAATCCTAGAAGTGTGACAGAAATTTATTGGTTTGGCTTGAATTCCCCTTTTGACATGTGCTCGTGACCCAGCCTCACATTATAAACTTTTCGAAGGTAGTTGTAGGTATTCTGAGCCAGACCCGACAGAAAGCTTAACTAAAAACGCAACGTCTGCTGAGAATAAAAAAGGACGATTTATGCTCTGCAGGAGTAGCCATGCCATGATGTCCGGAAGACTGGCATGGAGCCTGAAATTATGTCGGGGCCTTTGACTGGCAAACCCTGTAAGTCTACTCCTGACTACAACTCGGCTACACCTGTTTACTCTTTGCAGATAGACTGTAAACCAAGCGATAATGGTGAGGGGACAGCCGCAGATTATCCGAAATAGTTAATCATCGCAAGGCAGGATTAGGGATGTTGTAATGCCTAGCATAAGAGTGCATGCTGACCAGAAAGTATCAGAAAGGCTGTGAATTTTGCGCTATTGCTAAAGCAGACAGCATAAACAGATTCGCATCCAGAGCACGTCTTCGTGCGCTCATTTGCCAAGTTGATTGCAGTCCCCTCGAAATTGGGATGACTCCTGAGCAACAGCGTTGCAGACGGACCAACAAATGACTGCAGCGCGTGCACACGGACCTCAAAGAAAAACTGTTCCGGAGTTTACCGAACTGTGCACTAAGGGCAACTGGAATTGAGTGTGGGTATGATGGACAAAAGTAGGACCACAGAGATGAAGTGTAGACGGTGCTCTGTCTATCCGTCAGTCTTCTCATCCCTGTCCCTAGCTATCAGGAGAGCCAGATTTCTGAAAGTAAACACTGAATGCCCGAAATCTACTGAGATGCTGACCAGACAGACGACGCCAGTTCAACATGCGGCGTGTCACACTCTTATATCAAGGCCAGAAAATGCGAGTCAGTCTTGGACCAAGTTCAGAAAGAGTCCCTCCGATAAAATAACCTGAGTCCGTTGTATTTTCCACTCCGACTGTCGCACTCGCTTGTTCGGAATAAAGCTCTCGTTTTCCATTTGGTTAACCTTTTTCCGGCACTAGGCAATGGATCAGGGTCTGCAGCCATATAGAGTAGATTGGTGGATCAGCGGATATAACATTAGCCTGAGGCAGCATCAAAAAATTAACCACAGTACCCTGTTGACAGTTGAAAAGCTCTTAGTTGCCTTGCAGCTTTCAAAATCCACATTATCCAGATCGTTGCTGAAACGGTACAATAGCTTTATCGACGTATAGTGTGCTTTGGAAAAATTGTAAGGGCTCTCATCCAGACTATGCTTCTCATATCGCTAAAAATGAGCTGTACTTCTACACTGCGGGCACCCAGTCTTCTTCGTGCCCTGAACGCGGTAGCCAAATTGTGGAGCGGAAGTGCCTCATCGAACCAAGTTCCACTAAAATGCGTCGCAAGGTTTTCTTACAGTTTGGGTCACCGCAGTTAGACACGATGAAAAAACATTCACTTCCCGTGAGAACAAACACAAGGAATGGTAACAGTTTTACGCTTTACGGAGGACTTCCATGAATTGCCACGGAAGCTGATATAGAAGCTGAAGTTGGACGAATGGGTCAAGAATTTGATTCGAGGTTGATATGCACCTTGCAGATGATGAGGTGCAACTTCTTCTATGATGGCTACGAAGGAAGCTATACTAGGCAATGATGGACTTGCTCACATACCAATGGCCCATCTCAGTTGGGAGTTGCTGCCCCTCCTGTGGTGTGCAGCTTGCTTTTGATCATGCCTTTTTGTATACAGTCGTTTACCTGCTTTCCCCTCTTTAGGATTTTGATGTTAGAAACACAGCACTTTCGTTCCGCAACTTCAGCCTGTTTGGTAACAAAACAGTATCGATGTACGACAGACAGTGTCTGAGGTTGCCACACTCAAGAACTTGATATAAAACTGCACTCTGTCACATTTGTGGTCCTGTCAGTGGCTTACCGCGTGGAACTTGTCTTCCTGTCTTCAACCTCGGGGATAGAGATGCTTTTGAGGGATCCGCTCATCGATATTACGACCGCGTGGAGTCTTCCTGTCTTCAACCTCGGGGATAGAGATGCTTTTGAGGGATCCGCTCATCGATATTACGATTACCTTAACCCCAACCAACCCGTGATGGCCCAACCACATAATTGCCAACGTTTCGCCAACGACCTGAATGCATTCGATGACCCCAGACACTTTACCCAATATATCCATGGATGGCACTATCTAAGTTGCTGTGACTGTGTTCTAATGAGTATATCTAGGAGATGGCCTTCCTAAAGTTTATCATATGTCTGCCGGTCTCACACCAAGCGTTACCGGCCCATAAAAAACCACCACAGCTCGCCTTTTTTATGCAAAAACTCGAAGTTTTGGTCAACATGTGGAACCATAAGTTCGCTCCGTTCACAAACTCGTTTAGTATTTGCCTGAGTACCATCTGGTTCTATGCAATGCGAACGGTATGTCCGCTCAGATAACTCTAAAAAGGACCTCTCATATTCCTATGGGCCACTGAGTACACTCGTTTTCAACTCAACCTGCATTCCTGTGGTGGGAGCCCTCCTTTCCCCCACTCAGTCTAGATGTGGCCCATCATCCTCATTTTGTGGTCCATGGCTTGAGCCAAAACTGCAACTCAAAAAGACCATCCTGATTTTGTTACGGTTATCATGCTAGGTTCAAGGCTGTCAAGCTGTATCTCAACGATGCCGAGGTGACGCTGGTTCCGTCAGCCCATTGTGCGCTCTTCTACCAGTCACAAATTAACGCCTCTCGTTCTTCACCGTCATCAATGCCAGGATGCCACCAAGTTTAGACCATGCCAATTTTTGCGTCGCCATTTTTGAGTTGAGATGCACTTGATTCTATCTATTTGTCCCACTTCCACGTCATCCCGGGAGACCACATCGGTACTGTTGTTCGGTCCCACTGTGATTACTCCTACGCTGTATTATCCACCATTTAAGAAAAAACATTATCATTATTCTACCGCACGGGCCCCTATGAACTTCAAACCTGCAAGAATTAAAGAACTGCTACACGACTAGGTGGGAGCAAACCCTGTAATATCCGCAGCGCTTCAGCTCAGTCATCCGCTTAAACA
>NW_008752008.1:495548-503279 GCF_000715545.1 Opisthorchis viverrini | reverse complement strand
GCTTCTCATATCGCTAAAAATGAGCTGTACTTCTACACTGCGGGCACCCAGTCTTCTTCGTGCCCTGAACGCGGTAGCCAAATTGTGGAGCGGAAGTGCCTCATCGAACCAAGTTCCACTAAAATGCGTCGCAAGGTTTTCTTACAGTTTGGGTCACCGCAGTTAGACACGATGAAAAAACATTCACTTCCCGTGAGAACAAACACAAGGAATGGTAACAGTTTTACGCTTTACGGAGGACTTCCATGAATTGCCACGGAAGCTGATATAGAAGCTGAAGTTGGACGAATGGGTCAAGAATTTGATTCGAGGTTGATATGCACCTTGCAGATGATGAGGTGCAACTTCTTCTATGATGGCTACGAAGGAAGCTATACTAGGCAATGATGGACTTGCTCACATACCAATGGCCCATCTCAGTTGGGAGTTGCTGCCCCTCCTGTGGTGTGCAGCTTGCTTTTGATCATGCCTTTTTGTATACAGTCGTTTACCTGCTTTCCCCTCTTTAGGATTTTGATGTTAGAAACACAGCACTTTCGTTCCGCAACTTCAGCCTGTTTGGTAACAAAACAGTATCGATGTACGACAGACAGTGTCTGAGGTTGCCACACTCAAGAACTTGATATAAAACTGCACTCTGTCACATATGTGGCCCTGTCAGTTGCTCACCGCATGGAGCTTGTATTCCTGTCTTCAACCTCGGGGATAGAAATACTTTTGAGGGATCCGCTCATCGATATTACGCTTACCTTAACCCCAAACAGCGCGTGATGGCCCAACCACATAATTGCCAACGTTTCGCCAACGACCTGAATGCATTCGATGACCCCAGACACTTTACCCAATATATCCATGGATGGCACTATCTAAGTTGCTGTGACTGTGTTCTAATGAGTATATCTAGGAGATGGCCTTCCTAAAGTTTATCATATGTCTGCCGGTCTCACACCAAGCGTTACCGGCCCATAAAAAACCACCACAGCTCGCCTTTTTTATGCAAAAACTCGAAGTTTTGGTCAACATGTGGAACCATAAGTTCGCTCCGTTCACAAACTCGTTTAGTATTTGCCTGAGTACCATCTGGTTCTATGCAATGCGAACGGTATGTCCGCTCAGATAACTCTAAAAAGGACCTCTCATATTCCTATGGGCCACTGAGTACACTCGTTTTCAACTCAACCTGCATTCCTGTGGTGGGAGCCCTCCTTTCCCCCACTCAGTCTAGATGTGGCCCATCATCCTCATTTTGTGGTCCATGGCTTGAGCCAAAACTGCAACTCAAAAAGACCATCCTGATTTTGTTACGGTTATCATGCTAGGTTCAAGGCTGTCAAGCTGTATCTCAACGATGCCGAGGTGACGCTGGTTCCGTCAGCCCATTGTGCGCTCTTCTACCAGTCACAAATTAACGCCTCTCGTTCTTCACCGTCATCAATGCCAGGATGCCACCAAGTTTAGACCATGCCAATTTTCGCGCCGCCATTTTTGAGTTGAGATGCACTTGATTCTATCTATTTGTCCCACTTCCACGTCGTCCCGGGAGACCACATCGGTACTGTTGTTCGGTTTCACTGTGATTATTCCTACGCTGTACTATCCACCATTTGAGAAAAAAACATTATTATTATTCTACCGCAAGGGCCCCTATGAACTTCAAACCTGCAAGAACTAAAGAAATGCTACACGACTAGGTGGGAGCAAACCCTGTAATATCCGCAGCGCTTCAGCTCAGTCATCCGCTTAAACAAGAAAATAACCATGTGACTTTATATTGGACACCCAAAAAGGTCGAACCAGCGTAAAGCGTGCCGTATTTTAGTTGCGTGTAGCGAAGACTTTCTGGAAATTCGGACGTCTGCTTAACGCTCCATTTGCAACCACCATCCAACAGATACACTAACACGATTTGTTTTTACGTCCACATTTCCGACCAATTGGAAGCGCCTTGACATCAGACCGGCCCGTCTTCTGACCAATCAAATGTTCGTTAGGCCTACTGGACGTCAGTGTCTGGTTGCCAGGGCAGTTTGGGTGCAGGATTCCGCCCAAAAACATCCTCAAGAACTCGTACTGAGTGTAATATGCACGCTATGGAAGCATCATGGAACAGTGATTCGCTGAGGGAAGGTGTTCACGACAATTTCTGAGGATGGAAAACAGAAACAATGCATGCTAGCCAAAGCCTGGTAAGCAAGGTTGTACATCAATACTTACATATGAATCAGTCAAACTGACAGACACCGTATACTACATGAGTTTGCTGGTTTGTGGATGTTGTCTGTCAAGCGTTGCGGTCGTAATATATGTGCGGGCTGGGACCTCGACCGAGCTGTTAATACCGTTCCTGTATTGCAGCTGCTATCAAAGGTGCCCAGAGGCACCTCTACAATCAGGTTACATGGTTTGTAGGAGTTAATGTAAACATTTATAGGTCAAAAATGGCTTGCGCATGTCTAATTGGATTTTTTTAAAAACGGTTTATCGCGCCGTCAAGGAGCGTTCCCCGGTGTCGCTGTCATTAGCCGCGAACCAATATTCTGGTCTGCAGTGAGGCAAATGGCGCTTCTAATTGGATTTAAAAACGGTTTATCGCGCCGTCAAGGAGCGTTCCCCGGTGTCGCTGTCATTAGCCGCGAACCAATATTCTGGTCTGCCTGCAGCCGCATACAAGGGGTGAGCGAAAACAGGCCTCTGCAGACGCCACATTCTCCTCCACACGCTTATTCTCTCCCTCTTTAATTTTTTAGCAAAGCAAAAATAAGCCCGTTCCCAAGGACTGACAGATCAGTTCGTCGTCTATTTAGGTTGGTTGCAAGATCTTCACTCAACTCGGCCACCACAACCATAGATACCTCGAAGTTGTTTTCAACCGCCGACATTGACCTGGTCAGACAGCCTTTAAACTCCGCACTCTGAAGTGAGCCTGAAAATAGACTGCTCTTACATGTTCGCTGGATGAGATTTTTATTGAAGTGCACTGTTCCTTTGAGGCGAGGACTCAGTATCCAAGTATGGTACTAACATCTCCATTGGTTGTTCTCGTTTTCCAGTTATCAACCTCCGCATGTCACATTCTACAGCTTACGCTGGTTAGGCCATGTATTCCGTCTGCTGGTGGACCCTTTGCCTCGCAGCGCCCTCTCCATCTAGCCTTGTATCGGATGAAGACGACTCAGGAGCGGTCAGTCAATGACCAGCCACAGAAGCATGAACTTTCTCACCAGCCAACCTAGTTGCGTTGGTAATTGGCGACTTCCTGGACGGGACTGCAAGACCAACGATTGGTTAATGACTTTAACAGATGCGACCGTGTCACGTAGCCAATGGCGCTCTCTCACTGAGGCCTTCGCTGCGTAGTTCTAACATCCTGCCATACTGGATAAACATATCCATCCGACATCAATGAACTGATCAGGCCATCTTCAATACAAGACTCATTCCCCTATTCTCATTGTCTCCGGTGAGTGAAGCTGTGGGAGCTGGAATAACCGCGTTCCGGCGCACGGTTCGTAAACACCTAGATTACTTCTCCTATTGCAAGGGGCGTATTCAGAGATCGCACACCCTGACGAATGCCTTTTTACTCAGGCCGTGTGAGACGCATGTCGAAAGACGGTATGATGGTCAGTTTATTCGGCGTAGTTTGTGCTTGGCCTTCATCTGGAAGGATGAGGCTGATATCGTCTACGTGCTCCAGGCTAGCAAGGTTCTCACCAGGGGCTAGTTGAAGAACCTCAAGCGTTTAACTCATTATTTCGTTAATGTCGAAGCTGAACGAGAATGGGGAGAGCGTCAGTCTCTCTGGATATCACTTTTTGTTGGGGAGCTTTTAGGGAGCTCACCATACACTCCCACTCGCAACGGACCCATATAACAATGCGGAGTGCTGCATAGCATTGTACACTTGACCCTTGACATTAAGCTGATGTCATGCCTGTGTCACAGGTGATGCAGGTCCACTAAAGCTGTTCTGACCTTCTTAATCCGAATAGGGATTGTCTTGGCTAGACCCGTCACGAAGCGACTGGACCTTAACATGGTGTGACGGTTTATGTACCTCGGCGATCCATTGAGCTATACTAGAGTTATCCGCGCGATACTTGCAGAGTTTCTCATTCCAGGTTGATCAATGGTTAGAGGTCTGACGAATGAAGTCTCCTGGTTCTCCAGGTTGGAATTTGGAACATGTGTGGTGACTTGTTCCGTAAAAATGGTAATGTACTTGCATTTCCTGCCGAACACCGCCTTTTTGCGGTTCGGCTTTTGAGCCGAAGGCTTTGGTAGGGGACTCTAATCGTCCTCTTGTCTAGATGTGGCGTTGTTTGTTGTGTGTCGGAAACAAGAATTCAAGATGCAAGCAGTGATTGAGATAATCATCCTATTACTCTCCACTTGCTGTGTGCCTCTGGCGATTCAGAGGCTGCTGCGGCAGGATGTGCAGGGGTTGATATTGTCCTAAGCCATCAGGCGGAAGGATCCTTGTTTGACTGGATACCCATTGATGGTCCCATCTGCGCGGTTCGTCTGGCAACGTCTGTGAAGCAGTCTCATAAGGGGTAATTTGATCGATGTATGTTTATCGTATCTGCTTATGCCCAAACTGACTAGCTCTGACGATCAAAGACAGATTATGCGCCATAGGTGTCCTCTTGGGCGAGCTGAAGGCCCATATGTCGTGATTAGTGGAGATATGAATGCACGAGTGTGCAGACTTAGCGCATCGATTAGCTGGTTGACGTGGATTGGGTTTGGTACATACACACTGGTGAACAAGTGTTTCATCTGTGAGCTGACCGCGGGCTGCTTTCATGTAGCACCAACTCCCGAAATAGCCGAAGTCTTCTAGCCATGTGGCGTCCTCCAACGGGCTGCCGGCCACGAACTCAAATAGGTCACATTGCAACCAGTTATCGATGGCGTGGTTCAACAGCTGTTGCTCGTTTTGGAACACGTTTGTGGATTCTGACTACGCGCTCGTCCGGACTCGCTTCTCCCTACGTTTTCAAGAGCCATGTAGTGTGCGGACAGACCGCTTGGCAACCGAATGACTGGCAGGTTCGGAGGTTAGACAAACTTAGAGTCTCTTTCAAAAGCCCCACATTCAGATGCGAACTCATACTGGAACGAGATTGCCATCCTTTTGCATAGTGCTATGAATTTAGCCTGTGACACGGCACCACCAGGCTCACTCAAGCACTGGATATCATACTGAAGGGTGGCACTCCTTGAATCTGGGATAAATATCTCAGCCTGTCCCGAACATAACTTGATGCGAAGAACCATCAGACATCAAGTGAAAGTGATTGCGCGAGCCGGCTGTAAAGTGTGGTGGACACAGAAAGTCAGGGAAATGGAAGAGGCACAGAAAGCCGGGACTGCACGAATATTATTTCAGTCGATCCGCGCGACCGACCCCCGGAAACCATCTGTGAAAGCAACCATCAAGGATCACAGTGGAGTGACTATCTTGAATAAAGAATCCCTAGACAGATGGACCGAATACTTCGAACAACAGCTGTCGTAATAACCAGCTGCCACCCAGCTGCCACCCATCTGGAGCCCACAGTTGACGTAGAATCCTTGACAGTGTAAGTCGACCTCCCCCCACGCCCTCGGAGGTTTATGATTTCATATGTTCTCTCAAGTGCCACAGAGCTCCTGGTCCGGATGACCTCCAACCCGCATTGTTCAAAGACGGGGTTCCGTCCAGCTCTAGCACCATTTCGGTGCCTAACTGCCATGCCACTTGAAAGAAGCGTGAGGGCTGGAATACTGCCAGGTTGCCCAAACCTAGACAGGGGAAGTCGAGAGACAGGTCAGATTCGAACCACGGACTTTCAGGGCTGGGATACTGCCAAGTTACCCAAGCATAGACAGGGGAAGTCGAGAGACAGAAATCGGGTTCGAACCACGGACCTTCCAGTCAGTAACCTCGCGCTCTAACCACTCGGGCCATATCGCTCAATTTCTCTCTCGATTAAGCCCTCAGTCAATGCTTGTCCGATCTGTTCGCTTGCATTTGGGAAAAGGAATCTGTTCCAGACAACTGGGGAGAGTCTGTGTTACTAGTGTGTGGTGACCACAGGGGGATCAGCTTAGCCCAGGTTGTAACGAGACTGCTGGCGTCACTTGTGCTTCATCGCTTTACGGTGGCTCTTGAAAGACTGACTCGAGAGCAGCAAGCGGGATTCTGGCCCGTTAGGGGTTGCGTGGACGAAATATTCACACTCCATCAAGTGTTTAAACAACGCCATACGTACGAAACACCCACAATCTTAATGTTTCTGGATTCCCGAGGCGCATTCTACTCGGTTGATCGGTGTATTCTCCTGGACACTTGCCTATCTAGAAGTACCCTGGAAGTTTATGAACATAATGTGTTCCTTGCATTCTCAGACTCTCGGACGTGAGAGCATACGAAGAGCCCTCCAAAAGCTTCCAGGCACAAAGTGGTGTCCGTCAGGGATGCCTATTCCCATTTACATTCGCGACCAATGGGATAATGAGACGAGCACTGGAGGGTCTTCAAAATCCCGGTGTTCAACTGGCCTCTGACGAAAATCTTGTTGATCTGGAATATGCAAACGACATCGTTCTCGTCTTCGGGGAGGAGAAGGTGCAGTTGTTTTTTGATAGACTAGCTAGTCGTTCCGCCCTTTGGTATGCACTTTGCACCCACAAAGTATAAGGTCATGCTCGTGGACATGCACTCACTGAACACGCCAGTTACAATCCAGGGGGAAGCACTCGATATTGTGGAGCGTTTTACATACCTTTGATGTTACATCAGTTCTGATTGTAGTGTGTATGAGGTAAATGCACGAATCTGCAAGGCTCGGATCGCGTTTGCTAATTTGAGGCACTTATGACGTCAAAGAGGTATATCTTAGAGTCTCAGGGAACTTATGCACTAGGCTATTGTGCAGGCTGTTTTGTGGCATGACCGTGAGACTTGGCTTGTTTGGGCAGCGGAACTGAGACCTCTTCATGTGTTCGACAATCGTTGTCTCAGGGTCATAGCTTGTGTGGGTTGGTGTCGGGGAATCCGCAACGAGGCAACTAGAAAGCGAGTTTTCAGTTTTGCAAAGGGAACTTTCTTTGAAGGATGTGTGTGAAGGAAGGTGCGTTGGTTGGGACATGTGTTGCGTACGCCTAACCATCGTTTGACGAAGAGAGTGCCGTTTTCCATGCGCAATTCAGGTTGGTTGCTGCAGATAGGCCGTCAACCCTTGGGCTGACAGTGGTATGAAGGAGGTTACGAAGCGTTTGGGCACTGTCGGCGTCTCTTGCCTTCCAGAATGGGGACCATGTGATCCGCACTACACCTGGTTGGAGACGCTGCAAAATATGGTTGCTGATTGGTGTCAATGGCCTTCTTGTTGTCGGTTTTTTATCTGGATTGCCTGAATGAGTCTCTGGAGGTGTAGGCACCTAGGAATTATTGTAGTAAGCTAGCACTAAGTCTCTCTTATCCAAGTGTATTCTTTTATTCACAATAAGGCTTTCAAATAAACCATGGTTGTGCAGCAGCGAAGAATCAGTGTTGAATACTTATGTCATGCTGTCGATGATGATTACTTTAGCTAGAACTAGGTAGACAAATTTGTTACTTCTTCAACTGGCCATTTACAAGCAGGAAATACGGGCTCAATCCCGCAGCGCGGATGTGAAGCGCATGCCGAACCGTGAGACAGATCCATTCGTTTTAGCAATAAAAGAAACAACGTTGTT
>NW_008752008.1:493161-494411 GCF_000715545.1 Opisthorchis viverrini | reverse complement strand
CAATCGTTCCCCATTGTCCGTACGTACCGAGTCCAGTCCATGTCGACCTCCCAATTGAGTCTCAGATGCACTGAGCCTGCCCACTTGCGCATTCATATCTCCGGCAACCACCACGATGTCTGAGCTTGGGTGGTGGATTAGCATCCTTTTCTCTTGTAGGAATCTGAAGGAAAGTGGATTGTCAAACGTGCATGACAAGAATCAAGTTGTGTGTCCCAGAGGAATTGACAGTCTTAAGCTGTGGCTCTCCATGTGATACATTTGGATCCACGGCTGATTTGCACTTGGTGGTTACCAGGCTACACGGCAAGGTGCAACCATGCCAGCAAGGTCAAAAAGGAGTAGTGGCATACCATCATAATCATCATGTCCATACTAACAGAAGCAGCGGTATTGGCTCCTCACGAGGAAGGACGGTATAGAAAAGACCGGCACTATAAACCTCACATTCCGATCACCCGATGTTTGACCATGACCATCGGCGAGCTATCCAATACGGTCGAAAAAAAATAAATAGACCTCACTGTGAACACCGACAATACTCAAACTTTCCCGACCTAAAGCTTCTACCTTGATGTGTTGGTCGGGCTTCAGTGCTGCAATGATCCCGCGGGCTTCACTGACTGGAACTTCGTTCCACAAGGTGCAACCATGCCAGGAAGGCCAAAGGGGAGCAGCCAGACCAAGAGCAGCGAGACCCCGTACTACGAGTAATCGTGCTACGAGGCGGTCTGGGGGTAAAGTCGTACTGTCCTCTGCGACAGGAGTGTGAAGGCAGTAAGGTGTTTCCCCCAGGCGACCAGCATGTCCATATTTATGGAAGCAGCGATGCTGCCTTCCCCCGAGGAAGGACGGGTTAGAAAAGGTCGGCCCCAAAAACCGCACACTCCGATCGCCCAACGGATGACCGTGACCACCGGTGCATTATCCAATACGGTCGAAATACTTTTAAAACCAAAGAGCCCGGTGCTGCTCAAAAGGGACCTGATGTGCGCAACCGCATCAGGAATGAGACAGTAATGCCTTATTCCCTGCGCCCTCGGGTTAGGCTAACCCCTGCATCCAAGAAGGTCAGACTGTTGAGTCGTCGGCTCCGGGCAGGGTCCCCAAAGAAAACCCTACATTCTCCCACTGCCTCGTGGGTCAGGCCTTTGAGTCAGAGGCTAGGGTCAGGGTCCCCGAACAAAACCCCACATTCTCCCACTGCCTCGCGGGTCAGGTTTTTGAGTCAGAGGCTAGAGTCAGGGTCC
>NW_008752008.1:471766-487343 GCF_000715545.1 Opisthorchis viverrini | reverse complement strand
TGCTGTCGATGATGATGATGATGACCGGAGCTTTTGGAGCTGGACACATTCTATTGAATTCCCTCTTACGTAACCGGACATTCCGTTTCTATTTGCCTCATTGCGGATTCCCCGGCGCCAGTCTAGATGACCTATTGTTCTGAGACAGCAGTTGTTGAAGACCTGAAGACGTCTCACTTCGGCTGCTCACAGTGACCACGTCCCAGAGCCATGCAACAAAACAATCCGTACTCTAGCATGATACATATGTCCATTGGGTTTAAGGAATATACCGCTTTTTTGCCATAGGTGTTTCAGCTTAGCAACCGCAACCCGAGCCTCAGAGATTCATGAATTAATCTCATCTGTCGCACTATACAACTTTCAGAATATGGAAAACACCTAGGAGTATAAGTGACGTGTTCAGTGGCTGCACGTCCAGGAGTTTGTCGGTACAAAGTGCACGCTCTGTGGCTACTACATTAACTGAGAGTGCCCTTTTTGAATATGGGCACTATTGTTGACTCACTCCAGTTGTCCGTCCAAGATAGACGGAAACAGACTAGACGGGTACTGGCTGGGGAATTCAACGCCGTTCGTGAACAAAACAGCATTCAATAGACAGTAACTGCTTTCACTTCAACTTGCCATGTCATGGCCTGTCTACCGGTGCGCGCATTCTTCTTGGACTTGAACAACGCAATGGAAAGCAGTAACAGGTGAGCACATGATAGGAGTGCACGTAGGTATTCCAGAAAGAGCGGCAAGCATTGAACGACCCCCACCCGTAACTGACGGCAGTGTGGCCTGTTTGTTCCGGCGTGTTTTTTTTGGGGAACGTCTGTTCAAACAGTTTCCTCTATTCCGGAAATTAGTATTGCCAATAAACAGCCTGTGATCGGTACAGATCTGAGGCAGGCGCTCTGCGTTGTCCGTGCATTTCGTGTTCAATACGAAGTGGCCACCTAATTGAGCTTCAGCAGCGCCTGGTCCGCTTACCTGGGCGTTCATGTGGCCAACAGCCATGAGGACGTCCGAGCTTTTAGCCCGTTGTAAAATAGCACCTAGAGCGTCATGGAAACCGCTTTGGACAGGTTCAGAGCTACCATCCGTTGGGGCGTAAGCAGACACAATAAACAGGGTGCAATGGATCTCGCTTTCTCGAGATTCTTTCACAGACTCTGCCGAACGAACGGCGTGAAAGTGGTTATCAAGGGATATGAAATCAAAGGGAGACGCATACACTCGATGGCTCAACACAACACTTACCCTGGTATGTCCAGCTGCAATGTTTCCGAGTCGAATGGTAGAACTCTGTCAGAAAGTCGGTAGTTGGCGAAAAAACAGTCAAAGTTGCACCTGGGACATGAAGTACTGGCAATCATGTTTTCCGTTTTTTCAACCAACTTAATCAACAACTGGCCGTCTACTGAATGCGCAGAATACTTGACATAGCCGTCCAGATATCCTCGGTTCCTGTGCAGGTCAGTGGCAAGCCACACGGTCTACTCGTTTAATAACTTTTTCTCCATGATTGGATCTGAATTCTCCATCTTACTGTTCTAGCTGGACTTTTTACTCGTCCATTACCATGCATCAGCGAAACTATCCTGGATCAGCTAGCTTGTTCCACGATCTTGGAAGTAAGATCTTTGTGTGCAATTCTTTATAGCTTGAAATACAGAAAAGATGATGGTGTGTCTTCATGGTGGACGAGTTTATTTTGGATTCCTGCGTATTATCGATCAGTTTGGTGAGCGGACTCCTCAGAACATCTCATTGACGTTTTCTTCCAGGGAACGTTGTTCTCCATCAAGCTTTTGAACGAATTCATGTGGACAAAAAGTTTTGTGACATCCCTCAAGGAATTTTGATGATCCGTGGAGAAAATATCATTCTCATCGGAGAAGTGGTAAGATTCATTATGTTTTAACATGCCTATTGCGGAGGTGACGAACCTCCCAAGTATGCAGTGATTTTCATTTGGTCCTGTCGAAGTTCTGTTAGTTATGGGGTTTGTCGGTGTCATTTTACTGATTATGGTAATTGAAAATGCGCACTTGAGCTGTGCGTGTGAGGGGTTGTAAAATTTGAATGATGGTGGAGGCCTGAAGACGTCTCACTTCGGCTGCTCACAGTGACCACGTCCCAGAGCCATGCAACAAAACAATCCGTACTCTAGCATGATACATATGTCCATTGGGTTTAAGGAATATACCGCTTTTTTGCCATAGGTGTTTCAGCTTAGCAACCGCAACCCGAGCCTCAGAGATTCATGAATTAATCTCATCTGTCGCACTATACAACTTTCAGAATATGGAAAACACCTAGGAGTATAAGTGACGTGTTCAGTGGCTGCACGTCCAGGAGTTTGTCGGTACAAAGTGCACGCTCTGTGGCTACTACATTAACTGAGTGCCCTTTTTGAATATGGGCACTATTGTTGACTCACTCCAGTTGGCCGTCCAAGATAGACGGAAACAGACTAGACGGGTACTGGCTGGGGAATTCAACGCCGTTCGTGAACAAAACAGCATTCAATAGACAGTAACTGCTTTCACTTCAACTTGCCATGTCATGGCCTGTCTACCGGTGCGCGCATTCTTCTTGGACTTGAACAACGCAATGGAAAGCAGTAACAGGTGAGCACATGATAGGAGTGCACGTAGGTATTCCAGAAAGAGCGGCAAGCATTGAACGACCCCCACCCGTAACTGACGGCAGTGTGGCCTGTTTGTTCCGGCGTGTTTTTTTTGGGGAACGTCTGTTCAAACAGTTTCCTCTATTCCGGAAATTAGTATTGCCAATGAACAGCCTGTGATCGGTACAGATCTGAGACAGGCGCTCTGCGTTGTCCGTGCATTTCGTGTTCAATACGAAGTGGCCACCTAATTGAGCTTCAGCAGCGCCTGGTCCGCTTACCTGGGCGTTCATGTGGCCAACAGCCATGAGGACGTCCGAGCTTTTAGCCCGTTGTAAAATAGCACCTAGAGCGTCATGGAAACCGCTTTGGACAGGTTCAGAGCTACCATCCGTTGGGGCGTAAGCAGACACAATAAANTCTTCTGTGAGGTCTACTCGTTTAATAACTTTTTCTCCATGATTGGATCTGAATTCTCCATCTTACTGTTCTAGCTGGACCTTTTACTCGTCCATTACCATGCATCAGCGAAACTATCCTGGATCAGCTAGCTTGTTCCACGATCTTGGAAGTAAGATCTTTGTGTGCAATTCTTTATAGCATGAAATACAGAAAAGATGATGGTGTGTCTTCATGGTGGACGAGTTTATTTTGGATTCCTGCGTATTATCGATCAGTTTGGTGAGCGGACTCCTCAGAACATCTCATTGACGTTTTCTTCCAGGGAACGTTGTTCTCCATCAAGCTTTTGAACGAATTCATGTGGACAAAAAGTTTTGTGACATCCCTCAAGGGATTTTGATGATCCGTGGAGAAAACATCATTCTCATCGGAGAAGTGGTAAGATTCATTATGTTTTAACATGCCTATTGCGGAGGTGACGAACCTCCCAAGTATCCGGTGATTTTCATTTGAGGTCCTGTCGAAGTTCTAATAGTTATGGGGTTGGTCGGTGTCATTTTACTGATTGTAGTAATTGAAAATGCGCACTTGAGCTGTGCGTGTGAGGGGTTGCAAAATTTGAATGATGGTGGAGGCAGTGAGTTTTTGACAGTATTCATGAGATTTCAGTTATCCGACGGCGCTGAGTTCCGCTACTCAGCTGATTCCTTACGGCCCTTGACTCATGGAGAGAAAAGATCACCAGATGGATGTTATCCTTGAAAATGAAATAGCGACTAATTCTAACAGCCATTTTCGACTTTCGGTTTCGAAACCGTGTGGTACTACTGTTTAGCGTCCACTCACTGATTGAGATCCAGACTGAGGAACTGAAGTTGAGAAAACGGTCGAAGCACTGCTTTGTATATGGATTAGTTGTTCTCTGAATAATGAGAGGTATGTAACTAAATCAACCAGTTTGATAAATATGGAACCAACCACGATTTTCCAATGAAACACATGTGTTGTTTATCCAACCTTCGCCTTGTGTTGGAATGCTCACACTGCTTTTGACTTACTATATGAATGATAGTCGTTTGGTGGACTCTTTAGTGCGGCATTATGGCTCCCAGTTAGGGTGAATAAAGAAAGCTCAAAGATAGAAACACGAAGCGAGAAAATGTCCAAGATTGTTCGTAAAATATTCCGCGCCTCTTTTTTATTCAGCTCTTTTGTTGCTACTATAATGGCGTTAGACAAATCTTGATGTTCAAAGCAAAGGAAAGTGTCCAGGATTGTTCGTAAAATATTCCGCGCCTTTTCTTTTTTACTCAGCTCTTTTGTTGCTACTATAATGACGTTAGACAAATCTTGATGTTCAAAGCAAACGCAGCGAAAATCTTGTTGATTTGATGTATATGTCGACAACCGTGTTCGAAAAGCAAGAAGCACTAACAATGTATGGAACGTTAACCAAAATGAGCTACAATAAAGTTGCCACAGAACTCGTTGAGACAGTCTTGCCATGGTAATGACAAGTCAGTACATGATTAATCTGGCTCGCCATACAAAGTGTCAAACACCGAAGGAATACGTCCACTTACACAGTTGAGCTATGTGGACGCTATGAATTCGTTTGCGCGCACAATCGTGTTGATTCATTATTGATTGCACAAATACCTATCTTATTGAGACGAAAGGCAGGTAGAGTTATTGGCGATTCACTGTTTTTTAATAGCAAACTACCCATACTACTTGCCAGAAAATGTTACATGCCACATGATGCTGCTATGTGGTGTTCTTAATTCTCGTAAAATTCGCATGTTCTTATAGGAGAATTAGGCTGTCTCATCGTAAGCGCATTGTGCATAATTAGATCAGTGTGCATCTAGCAGGGCTGTACTCAATTTCGGATAAACTAATTGTGTTGGTGTACAGTACCTCATCTATCTGATAGCATTCTCTGTAACTGCGCCGTCTACCACGGCGGGCACACGCTGATCGCCAGAGTTACGGGTCGGATTATGATGACCTACGTCATCCTCTAACGGAACATAATTTACTTATTTTTTCAAAGCTGTAATGGTGCCGGAGCCATACTTGTCAATTTGCTACAAGCTGAAACCGTGTACTGGTGAATAACTTGGTTCAGCTGGAGAAAATCTCCGCGGTCATCGTTTAGGCTAAGGTAAATGTGGATTTGACTGAACGCTCAGGTGACCTCAAACTTAGACGACTGAGGCCCGACGAATGTAGCTGCTGGAGGCGCCCCTCAAGATAAAGGTTACACGTCTGATATAGTGAGACGTAGATTGTTATCTTTGACATCAAATCTTGTGGCCATTTGATCAGTGACCCTGCGTCAGAAGGGCACAAAAGCGGGTGAGAAAGACGCTCCGAGCCACATTCATAACAGTGAGTTGGATGGAATATCGTGTTCCCTGAACCAATAGATGAAAGACGAGGAGAGGTCTAATCTGGACTGTGTAGCTGAGACAATTTTCCAAGGCTGAAATCAGTAGCCGCTCTGCACTGCGATATTTTCCGTTGGAAGGAGTCGGCTAGTTACATCAAATACAGAGTGGAGTTCCCGGGGTTGATGTAACAGTGCCTTCTCGCCCGAGGATTCTTTTGAACGGATACGTAGAGATAGGGCACTAGACGTGAAATAAAACTTTTGTTTTCATTTCTGTTCGGCTGCCGGTCCGCAGTCGAGAGTGATCATGGTCACTTTCATGTTTTTTGTTGTTGTTGGTCTGGTCCTTGGATTGTGGACACCAAATCTGGTGTATGTTCACTCTCTCCAAAGTTCCAATGGTCTGATGTAACGTGCTACGATACAGGTCAAACATCAGGAGCCGTGACACCTAAGGAACATTGACTGTTCAGAACATGTGGTTGTTACGTTTGGGTTAACCGCTCAAGGTTAACGTTAGTAAATCGCGCTCTAACCACTTCGGCCATCTCGCCCCGTGTATGTTCACTCTCTTCAAAGTTCCAATGGTCTGATGTAACATGCTACGATACAGGTCAAATATCAGGAGCCGTGACACCTAAGGAACATTGACTGTTCAGAACATGTGGTTGTTACGTTTGGGTTAACCGCTCAAGGTTAACCTCGTTTATCACCTGAACAACATTGGATGGAAGACGACAGCTTAGAGGTGAAGTGGACCAAAGTGGGGATCACACTGTTGTCGAAATCAATTTGCCGAACCAGTCAATACTAAATACCAAGATGAATAAAGTAAATACCAAAAAAACAGCAAATACCTTTGCCAGCATCTTACACAGTAGTCCTTACTGTTTCATTTTTTATTCGTTTAGGATGAGAACTGTAACATCGAGGAGCAGTTGGAGCTGGTATCGGAGAAAGAAATTTACGCCCTACAGGCCGAGAGGACAGCTGCCCGGAAAGCTTTGTCAAAGAGACGAGCACAATTATTTGCCGCTCGTGGACTGGGTTTACCGGATCCCTCGGATTTACTGTTCGATGATACTTGAGCGGCAACGGGCAGTTGGATGAGTGGGAACCGAGTTGATTCTGTAATTTCATTTCAAAAGACCTGATCTTTATCTCTATTGATCGATCATGAATGTGGTTTGTTTATGAGACCGATTTTTGGGCATACTTTATCTGACTTCAAGTGGTCATCTTTACACTGAAATACACGTTCTTTGTGCAAAAACAGCCTCAAAACTGGTCGGAGAGGGCCTAGAAAGCGTTACTTAACCAAATAGCTCACTTCGACTAATCTATGGTACGGTCCTTCATGGAAATTTATTCGGAATTGTTAACACCCATCGAAAAGTAAAGTTTTGTGGCGCGGATTCTTTTGATCTTAATCCTTCTCAAAGGGTACGGAACAATGAAAACCACTAGTGAACAGCTGTTCTGAATGCACTGTCGATTCATTTGGAGATTTAGCTAAGATTCAGTTGAGTGTCCCGCTAACACCAACGTGATTTGCAACCGAGCGTACCTCGCCAAGTTCGTACAATTTAGCGTTCAAGTAGAACCAAAGGTTGAATACACTCGAGGACTCCGCCAAAGATCATAATAGATAACCGTTCAGCTGTAACACCCTTCCGGTGTCTAGCTGCCATGCCACCCGAGGGACACACGAGGGCTGGGATACTGCCAGGTTGCCCAAGCCTAGACAGGGGAATTCGAGAGGCAGAGACCAAAGACCTCCGGTCAGTAAATTTGCACTCCAACCACTGGACCATCCTGTACCCTTGAGCCATCTCGCCCTCAAGGACTCAGCTAATCGGATTAAATTTAAGAAAAGCGAAACCACTGGTGGACTATCGAAGAGTTGTCGGCAAACCTATATGTAGTGCGTTACGTCACAGAAACAATGAAACGCGTTCAGATTCGCGCGGTGTTTTCCAGGTAATTTACCCACAGCCGACCCAGACTTGTCTTCTGTCATAGATAGGATCGGAGCTACGTAATTTCTGGATGCCCTTGGTACATGAATTTCATCGAACACATGACTAGCCCATGTTCTCCAGTGTTTCCAGCCATTGATATATTCTGTCTCGGGCTTTCTATCCAGCGTGGCTAAGTTAGCCGGCCACGACTTTCACACATTCCTGCCAAGTGATTACTTGGTCCAACAAGGGGTCATCGTTGACCGAAAAAGCCTTCAAAAGAAATCAACCCGCTGGTTGCTGTGAATTCGGACAAAATAGTCTTTCATAAGGAGGAAAAACTGAGTTCTTCATCGAGCCATCGTAAGACTCATCCCTTGGGGAAGGCAAACAATAACCTTCGTCTGGATTGGACTTTTTGTAGGAAGGAGACAGAGATTTCGCTGCGAGAAGCAACAACTGTTTGTGTTCCGAGGTTGATCCAATAATGTGGTATGAAATGGTTCCAAATTTTCGGTATTCAGTTTGCTAGAGTTGCAACAGCCAATTCATCTATGGACCGTTCAGGATCCATTCACGTAGTCTGGTGCTGTTGCATCAAAGCTATCGTCTTCAGTGCACAGCCATCGAGTTTCCGAACGAACTGAACGTGCCATCGCCTCCAAGACTTGGTTGTATATCCCACACTCTCTTACTCCCAAGTGTTCAAGAACTGTACCAGTTGGAACCAGTGTGCCTATTGTACACGGTTTACAGCTGATAAATTGATTGCGGACGGTAAATTGAGCCCGGAATATGCATTTCTTCCCATAAAGCAGCTGTCTACGCATTGCCTATCTTTGTGCTTCCCTTTGGGATTCAGGTTAAACGAAGCGACGAATTTGTTCGGAACCTGAAATACCTTGCGCTACCGTTTCAGCTACTCCTGTGTTACTTCCGGAACTAACCAGAAAACCTACGATCTTCCCGTTAACTGATATTCCTCTCAAAATTAGAAAAATAATTTAACTTGAGTAGCGCATTACAAATATAACTTGAGGTTCATTCTCATATTAGATCACACTAATAAATTATTCACGGCGACCAACTTTTCTTTTCATTAAGTGCGCGTAGTTACCCTGTTTCTTGGAGTATTTTCCCCGTTCGGAATGAGTTTTGACCACCAGGTGGGTGTGTACGCGCGCTGTCGTCTTCGCTGGCCTGAAATCGAGGTCAATTTGAGAGGACTCATTCGGCGATTTGCGTCAGCATACACCTCACTACAATCTGGCTGGGTAACCCATCGATGCTTTAGGCCCATGGTGAGAGGCGAAACAGCGCAATAGCTTGCCCTCCACTCGCCCGCCAAATGATTAAACTTTTTCAACGGGTTGGCGTGAGTTTATATGCACCACCAACAAGCATTGTTGGCGATGGCCCATCTATTTTATTGAAGTTAAACGGTTGTTTGCTGCCGTATGCCAGAGAGGAATGGAGTTACGCAGCGAATGCAATATCTTTTATGCAGGATCCCCACTGATTGCGTGACACAGCCATATCTGTCAGGATCCCCAACCACTGGTCTTTCTCCTCCCAGAGTTCCCATCTGGGAAGCGCGACTCACCTAACTGGCAAAGGTCTTCGTACTCTTCGTGGCCAAATTGTAGGCCCAGCGTTTCCGGGTCGTATCCACCTTGACGTATGGCCGGTAGAAGGGGACTCTGCGGGACAAACGGTCCTCTGGCAAACGAACTACCGAGCTTAACTAACGTAGCCTATGTATTATTAATCTCATATTCCCACCAAACTCACCCAATGATTCGGAGACACCGATGGTCAAACAGTCATCTGATATCTGCATACAGTGGCTACGGTTCTGATCCATAAAGTAGAGCATATCGGACCGCGATATTGTACACTACTTTTGACAACCACATTGGCGCCACAAATGTCGAGAACTAAGGAACACTGCCCTCGCCTTCCTAATTTGGGAAGCGATTTTGTCTCTCGTCAGTCCGCCGGGATCCAAACAACTGTCCAGATAGGCGAACTTCTCTTCTACATTGATCTGCAAACTTAACATTTTGGTTCGATCCCCTTCAGTCTACCGTAACATCTTGCGATACCCAGGTTTGCAGATTACGCCGAACCGTGCAAAAGGCTATTTAGATCATTTAAAATAGTTTGCATGTTCGAACGGTCTGATCCAAGAGAAAAGAGTGAATGCCCAGGGAGTGTTTCGCTCCCGCGGCGCTGGAGGCAGGTAAAGAAGACTCAAACAGGACATCGATTATAAAGTTGAAAAGGAAAGTTGACAAAGGGCACCCTTACCTGACACTAATGGAGGTGGAGAACTCAATAGAGAGTCTGCCGTAGATACCCACGCTGGAGGAGGAATATACACACATTATAAGGGAAAAAGATCTAAAAGGAACATCCATCATCGCAAGGCACTGCTTTGGTTTCCGGTGGCCAAGGGAGTCAAAAGCAGCTTTCACCTCGAAAAAGACGATCGTTATTGGTCCTCGGAAGGAGTTCCAAAGTGGAGATATGATCGATGCTTCTTCAAACTAGATGAGAATGTGACGAGTATGGGTGGATTTTAAGACGGACGGAGAACCAGCCATCGACTAAGCCTCATGATGTGTTGGACAAGGGGTAAAATAACGGTTTAAACCAGGTTTGTGGTTTTGATCTTCCACGGCTCCGGGAGCNCCATAAAGCAGCTGTCTACGCATTGCCTATCTTTGTGCTTCCCTTTGGGATTCAGGTTAAACGAAGCGACGAATTTGTTCGGAACCTGAAATACCTTGCGCTACCGTTTCAGCTACTCCTGTGTTACTTCCGGAACTAACCAGAAAACCTACGATCTTCCCGTTAACTGATATTCCTCTCAAAATTAGAAAAATAATTTAACTTGAGTAGCGCATTACAAATATAACTTGAGGTTCATTCTCATATTAGATCACGCTAATAAATTATTCACGGCGACCAACTTTTCTTTTCATTAAGTGCGCGTAGTTACCCTGTTTCTTGGAGTATTTTCCCCGTTCGGAATGAGTTTTGACCACCAGGTGGGTGTGTACGCGCGCTGTCGTCTTCGCTGGCCTGAAATCGAGGTCAATTTGAGAGGACTCATTCGGCGATTTGCGTCAGCATACACCTCACTACAATCTGGCTGGGTAACCCATCGATGCTTTAGGCCCATGGTGAGAGGCGAAACAGCGCAATAGCTTGCCCTCCACTCGCCCGCCAAATGATTAAACTTTTTCAACGGGTTGGCGTGAGTTTATATGCACCACCAACAAGCATTGTTGGCGATGGCCCATCTATTTTATTGAAGTTAAACGGTTGTTTGCTGCCGTATGCCAGAGAGGAATGGAGTTACGCAGCGAATGCAATATCTTTTATGCAGGATCCCCACTGATTGCGTGACACAGCCATATCTGTCAGGATCCCCAACCACTGGTCTTTCTCCTCCCAGAGTNTTGCGGACGATAAATTGAGCCCGGAATATGCATTTCTTCCCATAAAGCAGCTGTCTACGCATTGCCTATCTTTGTGCTGACGTTTCCTTTGGGATTCAGGTTAAACGAAGCGTGTTCGGAACCTGAAATACCTTGCGTTACCGTTTCAGATACTCCTGTGTTACTCCCGGAACTAACCAGAAAACCTACGAGCTTCTCGTTAACTGATATTCCTCTCAAAATTAGAAAAATAATTTAACTTGAGTAGCGCATTACAAATATAACTTGAGGTTCATTCTCATATTAGATCACGCTAATAAATTATTCACGGCGACCAACTTTTCTTTTCATTAAGTGCGCGTAGTTACCCTGTTTCTTGGAGTATTTTCCCCGTTCGGAATGAGTTTTGACCACCAGGTGGGTGTGTACGCGCGCTGTCGTCTTCGCTGGCCTGAAATCGAGGTCAATTTGAGAGGACTCATTCGGCGATTTGCGTCAGCATACACCTCACTACAGTCTGGCTTTAGGCCCATGGTGATAGGCGAAACAGCGCAATAGCTTGCCTTCCACTTGCCCGCCAAATGATTAAACTTTTTCAATGGGTTTAGCGTGAGTTCATATGCACCACCAACAAGCATTGTTGGCGATGACCCATCTATTTTATTGAAGTTAAATGGTTATGTTTGCTGCCGTATGCCAGACAGAAATGGAGCTACGCAGAGAATGCAATACCTTTGATGCAGGATCCCCACTGACTGCGTGACACAGCCATATCTGTCAGGATCACCAACCACTGGTCTTTCTCCTCCCAGAGTTCCCATCTGGGAAGCGCGACTCACCTAACTGGCAAAGGTCTTCGTACTCTTCGTGGCCAAATTGTAGGCCCAGCGTTTCCGGGTCGTATCCATCTTGACGTATGGCCGGTAGAAGGGGACACTGCGGGACAAACGGTCCTCTGGCAAACGAACTACCTAGCTTAGCTAACGTAGCCTATGCATTATTGATCTCATATTCCCACCAAACTCGCCCAATGATTCGGAGACACCGATGGTCAGACACAGTCATTGGATATCTGCATACAGTGGCTACGGTTCTGATCCATAAAGTAGAGCAGATCGGACCGCGATATTGTACACTACTTTTGACAACCACATTGGCGCCACAAATGTCGAGAACTAAGGAACACTGCCCTGGCCTTCCTAATTTGGGAAGTGATTTTGTCTCTGGTCAGTCCGCCGGGACCCAAACAACTGTCCAGATAGGCGAACTTATCTTCCACGTTGATCTGCAAACTTAAGGTTTTGGTTCGATCCCCTTCAGTCTACCGTAACATCTTGCGATACCCAGGTTTGCAGATTACGCCGAACCGTGCAAAAGGCTATTTAGATCATTTAAAATAGTTTGCATGTTCGAACGGTCTGATCCAAGAGAAAAGAGTGAATGCCCAGGGAGTGTTTCGCTCCCGCGGCGCTGGAGGCAGGTAAAGAAGACTCAAACAGGACATCGATTATAAAGTTGAAAAGGAAAGTTGACAAAGGGCACCCTTACCTGACACTAATGGAGGTGGAGAACTCAATAGAGAATCTGCCGTAGATACCCACGCTGGAGGAGGAATATACACACATTATAAGGGAAAAGAATCTAAAAGGAACATCCATCATCGCAAGGCACTGCTTTGGTTTCCGGTGATCAAGGGAGCCAAAAGCAGCTTTCACCTCGAAAAAGACGATCGTTATTGGTCCTCGGAAGGAGTTCCAAAGTGGAGATATGATCGATGCTTCTTCAAACTAGATGAGAATGTGATGAGTAGCGCTGGATTCTAAGACGGACAGAGAACCAGCCATCGACTAAGTCTCATGATGTGTTGGACAAGGGGTAAAATAACGGTTTAAACCAGGTTTGTGGTTTTGATCTTCCACGGCTCCGGGAGCTTCGACTGGCAATTCGGCTGTCGTATTTCAACACGAATGCTAATCTTTATGGGTCGCAGCAACTGCCAACTGATTGTTTGGTAATTGATCAAATGGCTGTTGATCTGTTTGCTGATTTGCAGACGCTTCGTCCCCATTCGAGAAGGCATCCTCAGCGCGCTGTTGACTGGATAGTCCCTCTCTTCGTCCCTCTCTTCATCCACAGATTGAAGTGGCAATATGAAAGAACGAAAACCGAATAGTACATCCGACGATTCGGGCGAAAATTGGGGGTGATTAAATTCAGCTCGGAACACATTTAAGTGACGGTTTTCTTGTCTGAACTTTTAGACAAAACAAGTTACCGAGTGAGTTGATGTCTCGTGCCTCAATTTGAATTCGTATTTTTCGAAAGCGCGAAATAGAGGCGAGTTTGGCAAATTAAACGGAAATTACAGCCATATTTATTACGAGATAGTCACATTCCTATCGATTCTGCACATATCGAATTCTAAAACGCGTTTTTTCGCGTTTGAGTGCACACAAACCATTCTGCTACTCTTCCCCTGCTCTCGTCTGAAGAAGATAGCTTCGTGTCTAATTCACCAGTAAGAGGGCGATCCACTGGACAATCAGTCTTTGTTCAATTAGCTGAAGGCAACCTGAGGCCTGACTACCACTGACTACAATAAACACCTCAATAGAGGACTTTCATAGGAAGCATCGAAATATATCCAAATTTCGGGTCTACCTCTACTGAAATGACTACTTAGTGAGTAGGTTAACTGTGGCCTATGATATGGATGGTTCATAAACTAACAAGGTAGTTTCGCAAAGAGAATATAAAAGCGGTCCTCGTCGGGGAGTTTACGAACTGAACTTTCACTTTGCCGCATTTTGTGTCCTCTTGTCCGTGATAGCCCAGTTACAATTAAGCTGACAGTACCGTCTTTACGTACTTAATAAAATGGACAAGATGGCTCAGTGGTTACAACTCAAATTTACTAACCGGAAGGTCCGTTGCTCGAAACCGAACTCTACCTATCGACTTCCCTTGTCTAGGCTTGGGCAACCTGGCAGTATCCCAGCCCTCGCGCAACCTTCTGGTGGCATGGCAGCTAGGCACCAAAGGGGTGTTACAGCTTAACGACTTGGTAAAACTGTATTTAAACTCACTGGCATAGGCAGTGGACAAGAACGAAGCATGCAAACGAGGTCCAAACTCATCTCTCATTTCCGATATTTTTCAGTTGGGTGTGCGACGCGAAGCCTGAACAGATATTCAAAATATCGATGCGATTTTCAGTGTAAGTAGTATCGTACAATTACTCGGAATCCAGTTGGAACCAAACACCGATTTCGCCTTGTTTGAAACTTAGCGTGTAGGCTTAGTCCGGTGGTTGCAGTGCGTCGAAACGGTATGTCGAACTCGAAAGGATGAGATAGCAACACAAATCAAGGTTTGGCTGATGAGATCATGGAAAACTACTAACAAAAGAATTCACCGTGAGACCTAATCAAATTCAAGGATAAAAGACCATAGAGCAATATAAATAGGGAATGGATCGATCATATCAAGGACCAAGATCCCGAAAAGAAGCTATTTGACCATTCATTTGGATAGGGGAGACAACCCGTAACGCAGCGCGAATTGCAAACGGACCAGTAGGAACGCAGGAAAGGTACGTATTTGGGGCCGTACGCAGTTGAAGTAAGTCTAAGTAGAAAAGTTGAGAAACACTAAAATCCTTGTTATAGACCACCAGCGACTCGCATCCTATGAATCCCCAAGAAAGTTGGATGATCCGTGTAGGTGATGATCATAGCCAACGTGCTGTTTGCACAAAAAACTGCAATAGGTAGCAGTAGCCCCCAGTCACTCGGTACTGAAGTGAATCGGGATTCCCCCCAAAAAAAACACCCGAACACGAAGGGTTTCGAAGATCCAAGGTGGGAGCGAGAAAACATTCCACTATCGTGAAACAAGGTCATGTAAATCCATAAAAATAGTAGGCAACAGTAGTTCAGCTAAACGCAAACGGGATTGGGTCGCAGACTGAAACCAATAAGGTAAATAGGACCATAAAACCAGTGTCACAATTTCAAGCACCCAAGAGAGGTATGCCAATCACTGTTTATCGTCTCGGTGCCATGCGGCAGGCTTTGACTTGGTGTAGTGCATCACAAAATCCACGCACACTATTGGTACTGCACCGGGTGTCGAAACCAGTATTTGATCGATATTTTTCACCACACATCTACTAAAAGTGCCCTGAATGAAACCACCTTCAGTTAGTTTAGGTGGGTGAAGATACCCGCAGGTTGGTCCTTTCCACCAATGCACCACAAATTTATGCGGTACTCGAGAGGAATGACTTATACAACTAGACGAGTTCGTGGGTAGAGGTGAAGAAAGGGTGAAGGGACTACAAGGTTCAACTGGTCAGGGAGACAAATGAATTACCTATGAAGTCTTGAACACCTACCGTCCGTCTGGTGGAGGGGTCAACGACACAACGTACACAGAGTTCCGTTTCATCCCATCTTCATAACACTTGACATACGGTTGGCATTTTGTCATCTGTCAAGCCAGCCTGCGAAATTCTAGTCAAGGTGCGAAGAACTGTAAGTGCTGAACTCCTTTCCATCTCAGAAGATACTGCTATCTGTGTTTGTTGTTCGAAACTCTGCGTACAGACGTGTTTTACGGGGTTGGGCAATCACTTGTCAGCATCACGTGTATCATCGGCCTCGCATCAATTTTATCGGTGTTGACTAATGATTACTATTTTTAGATAGATTGGCGTTTACTCAGTTTGGATTAATTCCGTTCTCTCCCTCTA
>NW_008752008.1:464929-469915 GCF_000715545.1 Opisthorchis viverrini | reverse complement strand
TCGTCTATCACCACTAGTTGTGATAATTTCACACGAGGATAAGCCACGTCTACTGTCCGTCAACCTTTAGACAGACTTTTCATCCCATCAACTTGCAGTGGTTGGATCCGGCCAGTATTTAAACCGCCATCCTCTCGTCCTTGTACCTCAACCAACTCAGTTGAACCACGAGAGTGCTTCACATTTGCCAGGGCACTTGACATGATTAGCTTCCAGCATCTTCTACCAGTCGGCGTCCACACTTGCTTGCTCAGGCGTGTCATCGAGCTGTTCGTGCCCATTTCGTTTATCAGTTACCGACCGGTAATGTCCCAATGAGAACTCAGGGTTCAACCGCAACGAACTGAAATATTTTTCAAGTGTCATTCCTTAACTTCTTTTGGACGGATATCATATCCATCTCTTCATACACATCACGAACAGGCTTATCATACTTGGTTATCCAGCGCACTTTGGGTTTGAATGAAACGCAGGTTAAGGGTCAGTGCGAAACCGGCAGAAATGCGATTGGGAGACCAAGAGGTTTGCTGACTCTTTCTGGCTGCAGGACAACTTACCTTAGCTGACCGAAAGAGGGTTATTCAGTGGGGGTTGATATGACATGAGATGTGGTTCACGTCGACCACAAAGTTAACACCGATTTCGCATGTTCGTCAAAAGAAGTCTTGCTGATTGTCTCCCCGTCCAGTCTCTTCGCGACGGCCCGTTTGAATTAAACCCAAGCAAACCTGGCAATCTAATTGCTTGGCCTAATGAAGCTTTTTTGTCCAAAAAAGCAAATGTTACCCACCAATAAAGCTACAGACTGCTGACCAAAGCTTTCGAAAACATGACACTCTGACCGATTCTACAGGGTGACTCACAAACAACCGATTTTCATGCTAATCGCTTTCCAGGAGCATCAAAATGACCTAACGAGTGAGGCCATAACCAAACACAAGTTTGAAAAACAATCGATGACGCAAACGCCTATACTAAAGCAGCTGCACCCTGCGTGACCTTGTCTAAATCAGCTCGGCGAATGGCTGAAAAGCTTCTTATGGGGAAAATGGGTAGAATGGGAAAGAATTTCCACCAATGCCATACGATGTAGCGTTTATGCTGGGGTGAACTCAGCCGCGAGATATCAGCGGACCAGTGCCAGTGAATTAGAGAATTTAGTGAGTCCACGGTTGGGACTGAACAAGGCTTGAACCTGAGAGGCCACAACTGTCTGGTTTGTGACGAGTGTCCCTTCGTTCAAGTTCACCACGCCTACTCTCGTTAGCAGTAAGTAGCGACGATGTGAGTGTGGTTTGGAGGTAGAACGGAGTGGTTGTTCAGTTTGTAAAATAGTCTTATATATACACTCATTTGCAAACTAATTTGGCTTTTCGACAGACTCACCTGGAGCCCAGATGAATCTCTCGGTTTTAATGTTTCCAGGCAACTGAATGTGCTACACCAGGCCGCCTCATGTTCCAGTCGCTACGATATTCGAGATATCGCGATACATATATATTTTGTAATACACTACTCATAAGGTTACTGAAAACTCCTCGACAGCCCACGACCAGCTTTGCCCTTCTTGGGGCTCATCAGGTAGGTGCAGTCTTCGGGTTTCCGTCAACCTTATGCTCTACTTGGAACCAAATTGCACGAAATTAGCGAACATGCACTCATTTGCAAACTAATTTGGTTTTTCGAGAGACTCACCTGGAAACATCACAAACAAGAGATTCAACTGGGTTCCAGGTGAGCCTCTCGAGCAACCAAATTAGTTTGCAAATGAGTGTGAATGAGTGTGAGTGAGTGAATGAGAGACTCACCTGGACCCCAGCTAAATCTCTCGGTTTTGATGTTTCCAAGAAGGGTGAAACCGGTCTTGGGCTGTCGAGGGTTTTCAGCAACTTTACGTGTAGTGCATTACCAATATAGTCTTGTTCACTTATGGCTCCAACCGATGCACGCAGCATCAGCTTACACGTGGTCTGCGGATGTCAACAAGATTAGAATGTCTCATTATTATTATTATGTTTCTGCGTCAACAATCAGGTTGGTTTGGCTGAGTGACTGTAAGTGAATCAAATAGAATCCGTTGCAGTCAAATCAGTTGAATATTTTTACGTTATATTTTTAATTTCTACTGCGAGGATGGGATTACCTTGTCGGACAAATAGGTGTTTGACCATCACGTAGAAGGTAGGTAGGTGTTCTAGCAAAGTTGTCTCAACCAGAAGCCACTCAGAGTTCTGCGGTTTACTCTGAAAGGTATCCAGAAGCCAACCGAATATTTCTGTGGACCCGTAGGACTACGTAATGCCTGATGATGCAAACGGAGCAATAAGACTTTTGAAACGACTTGCATTCGGCAACTGAAAGGCTGACAGAGTGCACTATTGGACAATTCCATCGATCAGACGGAACGAATGCGGCATGTGGAGATTGGTGACAGGTTCCCAGTAAACCATAATTACGGAAGGGGCAAGCGCCATGGGTGTATTCGCCGATGAAGTTTATTTGTCCACACCTCATCACCCAGTGTAAGTCTCACCACTAGATTCGGAGTGCGGGAATGGCTGGTGTAAATTTTAAGATTGTAAATCGATTCGTACATGTTATGCACGCGATAGGACTAGGTGCCTGTGACGAGAGTAGTATGGTGTGAAATTCGCATAGCGATTTTGAAACAAAGGACTAATTCCATCAGTGGTCTTAGGTGCCTGGCGCTTCTTTTTTATGGCAATCAGCAATCACGCAGTACGGTGCGCCCTACCGATTCCTACCAGAATTTTCCACTTGCTCAGTTGAAATGTGGTAGGTGGGTCACTATGTCACTCATTAACGTAGCCTGTTTGTATCAGTTATAGCATACTTAACTGTTACTAAGCATGTGGAGCCACATTTGTGAGGTGTGGCTTGTCTAAGTATGGTGTGATTAGTTTACATTTGACCGCCAAGGTTAATTGTTCGGTACCACCGAAAGAAGCAAGATGACTGAAATATTGCCAGTGCTCGCAAGCCTAGACAGGAGCAGTCAAGATACCGGGGTTGGCTTCGAACCACGGACCTTCCGGTTAGTGAGTTCGGGCCCTATTCACTGAGCTATTTCGTGCTCCAGCAGTGAATATTAGTAACTGAGCAGTACTACTCAGAGATCTCCCTGAACGGTTCCGCTGGTTCCGCTAATGACATTCGATTAAAAAGTGAATATGAGTAACTGAATAGTACAACTCAGAGATCTCCCTGAGCAGAATCAGAAGCTGGTTCCGCTAATGACATTCGATTAAAAGCATCGTTGGGTTTTGCCAGAATCAACTTTTGAACAAAAGCGTCATCAAACTCAGTGGGTAAATCCACAGGAAACTTCGTAACTTATCACCTTGGCCCAGTACATTGTTACTAAAATGGTATTTCGTGCGTGTTCCAACCTTGGCAACGATTTTTGAAAATTACGTCCCACTAGGTCCAATTGTATGAACGAATGTAGCTGATGGATTAAAAATTCACTTACAGAGCTTCTTGATGGACGGAACCAGACTGCGTTATCTTCTTAATTCCAAGACCTGGTGGTATGATACAGTTCCTCGTGGTTCTCAGATCTCACAGTTACCTCTTTCCTCAAGTTCATCTGTAGCACCCTTTCGGTGCCTAACTACCATGCCACCGGAAGGTTGCACAGGGGCTGGGATACCGCCGGGTTTCCCGTGTCTAGACAGGGGAAGTCGAGATGCACAGGTTGGGTTCAAACCAGGACCTTTTGGCCAGTAAATTCGCGCTCTAACCACTTGAGCCATCTCGCCCCCTTCCCTCAAGTGTGCGAGAAGCTTTACAAGGTTTGCAAGCGGTATGTCACTCAATGACGAAATTTCGCCTACTTTATCACCGGCTGACTCATTCTGATTTGGATGGCTGTACAAGTTGTCGATTCTCATCGGGCATATTTGTAGGTGGGGTAATGCTGTCCTGATTACAATGGAAGAAAGGATTGATTGAATTGTTCTGTCCTTTAGTTCAGGTACACGAGGAAATAGTGTGTAGGTGATTCCAGGTGGGCTGATTGAAGCCGAAAATCAGTTAGCAGACTGATTGCTTCTGATCAGTATTCGGCAACGAAAGAATTTCGTACAGCACCAGACAGCAAAAGACGTTTCACAAAGTAGTTTGTTGGTCGGTACAGTATGGAATGCGTTTTCGGATGCTCTAAATCGGCCTCTTGAAGCCACCTCTCTTACTCTTTCACATATTTGTTCTTCTGTTCCCATATACCCTGTTGCAGGCGACATCTCCTTCGGCCCATTTACTGGCGGATTTGTTCGCTGTCCACCCATCTTGGCTGCAATATTTACGGCTAACTTGGCCGCCGCAGCTGTAGAAACTCTCAAATCACTTCAAACCCAAAACACAGTTCACCTGGAAGCCTTTATCGCCCACGCTCTGAAACGAGGCGGATAACAGACTGCTCTTGCATGTATGTTGGACTCGCCTTCCACGAATGTGTGGGAAAGCAGCATTCAAGATCAAATTAGGATTGTTGGATTACGCTCCCCATCGAATTCTGCTCACTTCTGATTGCGCATCGCTGGTGATTCAGCAGTTGTCGCGGCTGTTTCTGCTGAGGTTGGTATTATTCTAAGCCAGCGAGCTGAATAATTGATACTCGCTGCCTCTTCCTGCTTACGTCTGAACAGAATGTAGTTCTGATGCTCGCAAAGTCAACTCCTACAATGAGTTGCAAGCCTTATTAAGGCGGGTTATTGCTCGGATATTATTGCGGTTGCCAGATGTATTGATGCGCATGTAGGTAGGTTTAGCGCTGCTCAGTTGAGTCCAGGACGCATGGAGACGGGTTACAGTTGCCTGCTGACCGCTGTGCCGCACTCACTTCCGAAACAAACAAAGCCGACTGACAACATGGTGCCCCGCGCATACGAGACAAGCTCCAACGCAGATAGACCACACTGCCATTGGCCACGGGTGGTGTTGGTCAATTACGGATTGGTTCTG
>NW_008752008.1:459306-464888 GCF_000715545.1 Opisthorchis viverrini | reverse complement strand
GCCCTTCGCAGGGCCGGCAAAACTCGTCGGACCAGCCCTAGTGTGAAGCAGTTATCCAAACCAACTAGTGAAGTTCCTTTCGGACAACACATCTATTTTGGCTGATATTGGAATACTTCAAGGTCCTCTGCTTATGGAATGGCACTGGATCCCGATCAGCTGAGAGTAAAGTATGGTTTGACTAACTGTCAGACTTTAGGTGAAAAGGAGCATCCTTGGCGATCTAGTGGGTCCAGAAAGCCGAGGAGATGTGGAGGCAAGAAACTCTGGGAACGTGCGTAAAGTGTTGCAGCTGATACGCGCAACAGGCTCAAAGAGGCCTCCAGCGGGTGAAATCACCACTGCTAGCAATGAATTGCTTATGACTCAGAAAAAAGAGCGTCTAATAACTTCAACAGTGGTTCGGCTGAATATGTGCAGTTGGTCAGCCGGATTCATAACCGGCAACACGGCTGCGGACAGAGTTAACTTGGAATCTCCGACGGCTCCGGATATCAAGGGAATGCCCTTTCTCCATCAAGCGTCACGGAGCTGTTGGTCCTGCTGAATAGCTACTCACTCCGTTCAAAGATGGATGTGAATTTTTCAGCCGGTGCGTTTAACTTGGTTGCCTCTGAAAGAGACCGTAATAACTAACAGAAGCGAGTCGAGACTAGCGCTCATTTTTAAAAAGGCTGCTCGCAGTGAGCGTGGAGGTGTGTGAGGAACCAGTCGGACCCCCGCTGTGACTAGACTTTTTGCGTCGCTTATTCTAGGTTGTCTTACGAAGTCGCATAAGAATAGAACAGAAAGCAGAATTCCCACCGGGACGGGGCTGTGTGCACCACATCAACACACTCCGTCAAGTGTTGGAACGACGGCATGTGTATTGACGCCCTACATTCTTGGTGTTCCTTGACTTCAAGGGCCCACTACTTTCTGTAGTCTGGTTGGTTCCTCTCAACAAACTTGTGGAACAATGTATACTCCAGGAGTTCGCGGACATTATATGCTGTTTGTATCCACATATTTGTGGGCATTTGGGAATGTATGGGGAGCTCTCCAAAAGTTTTCCTACAAGCAGCATAGATGTTTATTCCCTCCATTCTTATTTAATTTCACGACTGATGAGATGATGAAGCGAACACTGAGAGGACTCAAAAACTCCGATGTTCAGCTCACTGCAGAGGAGAACCTTGCAGACGACATTGGCCACATTGTTGAAGGACAGCAAGAAGCAGAAGCTATTCTAGAAAATTTAGCCGAGCTGATCCATTCTCTCAGCATGTGCTTTGAGCCCACAAAGTCTAAAGTCAAGGTGCAGAACGCACAGTTCTTGAATATGCCTATGAGGGGTCAAGGAGTGGTACGGAAAGTTGCGAAACGCTATAAGTATCTCGGGAGTTGCATTACCTCTAACGGTAGTGTGACAGGCGAAGTCAAGCACAAATATCAAAGGCCAGAATTGATTTTGCCAACCTATGCCACTTATGACTCCAAAAAAGAATCTTACTGGATCTCAAAGGACACGTATCTCATAATACAACGCGGGTTGTATCGTTATATGGCTGCTAGATTTGGCCACTTCGGGCAGAGGATCTGAGACATCTTCAGGTATTTGGCCACCGATGTCAGTATGCACGGAACTATAGTTGAAAATTAGCTTAAACTAACGGGTTCGGAATGAGATGATCAGGAGATAGGGTTTTCGTCAAGCAGACAACACTTCACCCGAGGGCTGCATCAAACGCTACAAGCTAAGGTGACTGGGCCATGCGTTGCGCACGCGGATTTACCCTTTACAGAGACGAGTGCTGTTTCTCGTGCCTAATTCGGAGTGCCGGAAACCTAGAGATGGACAGAATTTGACACTGAATAAAGGAATGAAGGATGTTGCGAAAAGGTTAGGTAATGTTTGCCGTCCAGGATGGAGTCCACTTGAGCCCTTTCTGTGCTTGGCTGGAGACAGTGAACTATTTGGCGGCTAACCGATTTCAGTGGCATTCTTGCTGGCTGAGTGGTGGAGGTGTAGGTAGTTCGGACGCTAGCATTGGGCCCCTGACCAGGTTTTCCTTCCTTCCCTTTTTAGGCTTTATTTAGTCAAATTGACACGAAACTTTCTTCTCGTCCAGAGATCCGCACTGCTCACGATTCCAGACAAGGATGAAATGTCTGCACAGTGCTTCTTGGCTTTTGAGAACAGATTGGCTTGTGTCAGGACGAAAATTGACGTAGTCGTACGGCTGTTCAAGCACCAGTATCATCATCAGCTGGTGACGAATAATGAGCCAGCCTGATGACAGTTATCACTGGACCAAGAAACGTCAACAGCTTCACCTCCGCGAGTGGACAATAATGAGGTTCAGTATGTGTAATGCACTACTCCTAAGGTTGCTGGAAACTCGTCGATAGCCCATTACCGGTTTCACCCTTCTTGGGGCTCATCAGGTAGGCGCAGTCCTCGGGTTTTCGTCAACCTTATCTTCTACTTGAAACCAAATAGCACGAAATTATCGAATACACACTCCTTTGGTAATTGATCACCCGAGCTACCAATATTCCAAAACATTACCAACACACTCCTTTGCAAACTAATTTGGTTTTTCGAGAAACTCACTGGGAACCCAGCTGAATCTCTCGTTTGTGACGTTTCCAGGCTGTCGACGAATTTTCAGCAACCTTATGAGTAGTGCATTACAAATATATATGTATCGCGATATCTCGAATATCATAGCGACTGAAACATGAGGCGGCCTGGTGCAGCACATTCGGTTGCATGGAAACATCACAAACGAGAGATTCAGCTGGGTTCCATGTGAGTCTCTCGAAAAATCAAATTAGTTTGCAAATGAGATCCAGCTTACTTTCCAAGGGGCATTATTGTTGCTATCTGCAAGCTCCAGATGATTCAAGTTGAGTGTCGACTTGTTTGTGTGGGAAGACGATACCAGCTGTGCAGCGATATTTCAGTACTGTGCATGTCTGGATGTGATGTACAGAACCATTAAGGCAGGCGGTCAACTTTGGATGGCGGTAGTCCAAGTAGAGTCAGAGTTCGTTTGGTCGGCTTTGAACTAAAAGTCCGACCCACAAGGCAGTCGTTAGTAGCGTTAATTTGGCCTCCAGAATCGATGGCTCAATGTTTACACTTGTTTGGCTACAGAAGGTTAACTCAGATCGGAGGTACAGGGAATAGGGTACGATTGTATCATTCCTAATGGTACTGTGCGCACCGGATGCATTTGGAGCCGCATGGATCATACTGAATGATTCGTTTTCGGTCAGGGCCATCAGGCCAACCTTTCCTAACCCGTCTTTCCTTGTCTGTACTCACATTTCAACTGCAGAAAATGGCATGAACCTAAACCTCGACCACATCGTATCACGGCACTTCGGCCAATTGCTCCTTTTTTGCCACATGTGCCGGAACGGCGTTCCAGTCAATGTAGCCCGACAGATTTTTGCAGCCCTCAAGCCCGACAAGCAGGCCAAGGTGGCAGCTTCAACCAACGATTTACGTCATCGCTTCCCCTGACTTTCCAAATTTGATTGACAGCCACAACCAGCATGCCCTTGGTAAATGGTTTTTTTAGGTGATTTGAGTTGAACCGATTGCAAAAATTGGGCTGGCTCACGTTGTCACGAGCTGTCACGTGTAACCCCTGGGAAATCGAAGCTGACTGCCAAATTCTCGGTACGAATGCATACCTAGATCGAGAGAGCTGGATGAGAGACGCAAACTCCAAAGTCAGGTTAGATGTTTTCGAATCACGCGAAAATATCGTTAACCCTCGCAAAAACAGTGGTTTTCAGTAAAGTGACTGGGGGCATCGATTAAAGCAGTCATGTGATTTTTGCCGGTCATTTTTCGGAACTTACTCCATTGCTATTTCCAATTGGAATGGTAAGGAAATATCACTCTTAATGCTCATTCATTTGGAGATTTCCAGTGTTCTGATGGAAAAAACCTCACAAAAGTTACGTTTGGAGATGGGGTATTCTTTGAAGTCTGTCGCTAGGTGATGGTGAACGCAGATCGTAATAATAACAAGTTGATAGTTGCTCACAGTTCCGACGGCTCCTTTTTCACTGTGATGGCTCATGATAGTGTTACTACTGATCATTTGTACGATGCGAATTATTTTGAGGAAATTTCGAAAATGTCGAGATTTCAGAGAAAGTGGACGGCGGGGCAGCATAAAAATCAGGATTTTAGTCATAATGCACTCAAAAATCAATATTATGTTCCTGATTTCATGTTAAACAAGCTTGGAGGTGCCAGTCTGATGTTTTGTCTGTTAGCAGAACCACACACGTCTATGGCCAATGTGTATGTGGTATGACAATGCGGGGGCGAGACGGTGTTTAGGCATTCCTCCAATTAAATTGGTGCATCCAGAATGCATTCTTCTTTGTGCGCCTACCTTTCGAGGGTGACTGGCCAATACATAGCTACCACGATTTTTCTACATCCCCGCTCAGACCATTGGTAGGATGTCCATCACTTCTCATATATATATAGTCATGCGATACACCATCAGCCGCTCAGCAACTTAGCTATCTTTTCGATGGAGTGGCAAATGATTCGAGGAATAGACGCGAAAATACTGTGGTGTATCGAGCAGTTGGAGCAATGCAGGGATTTGCATGAGATCTCCGAGTGGAGTAGCATCATACACCAACTGGTAGAAACTACGAAAGTGCTGAATGAAATCGACAGAGTGAACAATCCATAACAAGTTCGTTTCTGATGGCCGAATGAATTTTGGCATTTCCATCTTCAACTGTTCTCACCGGAAGTTAACATTTTTAAGTCTATTGTGTGATTCTTCTTGAGAATCTGAGTGAGTGAAATATAAATTGCTTGTTGAGTAAATGTCAAAGTTTTCATAAACTATTTGTAAGCTTTCTGAAAGCTCCACGACAGCCCACGACCCATTTTGCCTTTTTTGGGGTTCATCAGGTAGGTTAAGTCCCCGAGGTTCCGTCACTTTTATACTGAAGAATATGAACATCATTCAGTTGAGTCTTGCGTTAAAATCGAATTGATGTACAAGTGAGCGTACTTCGCTAGTGTTGAAATTTTGATGAAACCTCTTACCGATTGTCTTCTCCAAAGTTCGTCCGTGAATGAAATAAACCAGAAAATGTAGCATGTTCGAGCAGAACGGCGAACTCTCTTTTATATGGTAAGTAATGTTTCTACGATGACCAGTCGAAAATGATCTCACCAGAGCTGCGGAAGCCAAACTGTTGTGAAACGTGAATAGTAGCGTGGCTGGTTATTTTGAGGTGCCAGGGAGGAACTGGGAGAATTTACTGTAAGCAGGAAGGTGGCAAATATGTCCATCAGTTACCGAAATACCATCTTGGTTTTGATGGGAGACTCACGTGGAACCCAGCTAATTTCATGCAATATGGGTTCAAGCAGGACATGAGGTTGACGGAAACTCGGGGACTGCGCCTACCTGATGAGCCCCCAGAAGGGCAAAGCCGATCGTGGAGTAGTGTATTACGCCGATACAATGTATCATGATATTGTGCCAACTGAAACATGAGGCGACCTACTGCGGCAAATTCAGGTGAGGTGAGTCTCACGTCAA
>NW_008752008.1:428527-456771 GCF_000715545.1 Opisthorchis viverrini | reverse complement strand
GGATTTGCATGAGATCTCCGAGTGGAGTAGCATCATACACCAACTGGTAGAAACTACGAAAGTGCTGAATGAAATCGTCAGAGTGAACAAACTATAACAAGTTCGTCTCTGATGGCCGAATGAATTTCGGCATTTCCATCTTCAACTGTTCTCACCGGAACTTAACATTTTTAAGTCTATTGTGTGATTCTTCTTGAGAATCTGAGTGAGTGAAATATAAATTGCTTGTTGAGTAAATGTCAAAGTTTTCATAAACTATTTGTAAGCTTTCTGAAAGCTCCACGACAGCCCACGACCCATTTTGCCTTTTTTGGGGTTCATCAGGTAGGTTAAGTCCCCGAGGTTCCGTCACTTTTATACTGAAGAATATGAACATCATTCAGTTGAGTCTTGCGTTAAAATCGAATTGATGTACAAGTGAGCGTACTTCGCTAGTGTTGAAATTTTGATGAAACCTCTTACCGATTGTCTTCTCCAAAGTTCGTCCGTGAATGAAATAAACCAGAAAATGTAGCATGTTCGAGCAGAACGGCGAACTCTCTTTTATATGGTAAGTAATGTTTCTACGATGACCAGTCGAAAATGATCTCACCAGAGCTGCGGAAGCCAAACTGTTGTGAAACGTGAATAGTAGCGTGGCTGGTTATTTTGAGGTGCCAGGGAGGAACTGGGAGAATTTACTGTAAGCAGGAAGGTGGCAAATATGTCCATCAGTTACCGAAATACCATCTTGGTTTTGATGGGAGACTCACGTGGAACCCAGCTAATTTCATGCAATATGGGTTCAAGCAGGACATGAGGTTGACGGAAACTCGGGGACTGCGCCTACCTGATGAGCCCCCAGAAGGGCAAAGCCGATCGTGGAGTAGTGTATTACGCCGATACAATGTATCATGATATTGTGCCAACTGAAACATGAGGCGACCTACTGCGGCAAATTCAGGTGAGGTGAATCTCACGTCAAAACCACATTGGTGTACAGATGAGTGTATTTCGTTAGTTGTATATGTTTGCGAGATTTGGAAAGTATGAAATCTCATCCTTCCCTGGCGCGATTACAGCATGTATGCGAGCCCTCCAAATCACATCTACAATTAATATATGTGGCTGAATATACCCACGATAGTCATGAGAACGAAGAAGGTAGCGAATAAATCTTGTTTTCTGTGATTGTTTCTCTTGGCTAATACATCACAAGTTTATATGGTAGCAGAAATCACGTGGAAAGGTTAAGATCGGGGGTACATACATTTTAGAGAAATAGAAATCGAAGGAAGGGGGGATGGGTTGGATGAGTAATAGATCAATGGGTCGTGGAATCAGGTAAGTGACGTCATTGTCAGACAGACTTGTGGGACCGGATGCTTCGTAGGCCAGTTCAAGTTCCGAGGTCGCACAAGTTTCTTTTGGGTGCAAAATTGTGGATCCAGCAGTCGGATTCCAATCGCCGCTGCGATCGATAGTAGTCTGGATCGTACCAGTCGTGATCGGTTCAGAGGTACCCGGTATATGATGGTGAAGGCTCGCTCCTTGTCTATGTTTCGGCCAAATGTGATGCAACCGCGCTTGAGCCTGGTTTCTTCCTACTACCACTCAGAGATAGGGGACTGTGTTCTTACATTCTGTCCGACAGATGCCTTATCGTACAACCAACATATGATGCTTGGTACGAGCATTAAAATGAGTAAACAAAAGCTGGTGACAGAACATGGCAATTTGTCCTTCAAGCGGAATTTGATAGTGGACCTGGAGTTGAAGCTCAAACACAGATTAGCGGCCAAGTATGTCGTATCAAGAGTTTCTAAGCCTTCTGCCGATTAGTTCAGCAACCGAGTCACCTTTGAATGAAAGCCTCATGTATACGGGCTTCTTCCTAACAGAACATTGTGCAGGTTTGGGCTTAATGGTTTCCATAGTCTTGAGTACGAACCTTTCAGGATATCCGTTCTGCAGGAATGTGCGTCCCAAGAACTTTAGTTCCTCTTCTAGGCACTCCGGCGAGCATATCTTCATTGCTCTCTGTCAGGCATCTAGTTAGGTTGCGCTTTTGTTGCAAAGGAACGAAGCTATTAATATATGATAGTCCAACAGGCTTCAAGCGTTTGTGGCGCTATCTGACTGGGAAGTTCTGAAAGGTGGGTCAACCGATCGACACAACCGGGACGGTTACTGAATTTTTTGAGGCTTTGGGTAAAACCTGTCATATCGCTCAAGTGTGTACATTTGATCTAACGTGATAGTTCATGTGCTTCCGGTTTGTGCTGGCGGAGTACTGGTGTAAGGAGGGAAGATCTTCGCCGTGAATTCGTTTATTAGTAAACACCAACTGAAAAGTTAAGCTATTGGATAGGAAAGTAAACATCTCAAATGCACCTGAACATCCTCGTGCATCTTGAACTTTCGTGGATATTCATTGACTATCATGCAATTGTAAATGAACGCTGCAAAGCAGTCCCAGAAATTCCGTAATAAACACCACCTTCCAACAGACGCGAGGCGGAGTTACGAGAAAACCACATGCTACTCTAACGCCTCATCAGTAGTATCCGCCGTTACACCGGTAGCACACTGGCTTCGAATGTCAGATATCCGGAGTTCGAATCCCGGCACGGCGGAGGATGGGTTCCACAAGAGTTCAGCGCTTTCCCTCTTTAAAGTGGTCCATCAGGACAGGAGCAGCAGTGTTCAAACGACATTGATGTGAATGCAGATTCAGTTATAAACCCTATGCTAAGGTACAGTGGTTCAGCTGATTCCTTTACGCCTAGTAGGGTAACATATTCGATGGAGGATCACCACTGACTAAGTGAGACGACGATATGTGTCAGAGTCACTAAACGATGATTTATCACGCACCGGGATTCTCATCCTGGAAGACGGCAGGTATCAATGCGACCTCGTTGCCAAGTCATGGAGTGACCGATTCTGGGTGATCTTCCTCCGATACGTGGCTGGTGCAGAGGGAACATGGTCCTCTGGTATATGAATTAGATGGCCTAGCCAGCATAAGCTATGAAGCGATCAGCTGATCTGTCGAGGAATAAGTATTTTTCTTTGCCGAAAACCGTCCAGTGCATCTCAGCATGACTTACCCGATGTTCCTACCATAGCCACGCGATGCATCGCAGGCATCGATGGTAAAACGAAGATATGCATATACAGTGGCCACCTCCCTGACGCATAAAGTAAGAGAGATGCCGGTACGGATGCAGTGTACATCCTAACCTTGACAAAAAACTGATGCCATGTCGGTGCCACAAATATCGGAGGTTGGCAGACGTCACCCTCGCCTTCTCGGCCTAATAAATGATTTGGCCGTTCGCCNTATATAAACAATTTAGTCGAATGAAACAAATTTCTTGTGCCACAGGTATTTTCTTCTAAGCAGGGACTACTGTTTACCGATTGAATCAATCTATAAACGGCTCAGAAGAAGAACACATTCACAAGATACGCAAAACTTGCTTCTGAGAAGTCACTCAAGGAGCTAGCCAACAAGTGGCCACGCGATGTGGTTTCAGTGATCAAAGGATGAGTGGCACTGTACGCTGTTCAAGTGCGAGTTAATCACACTGCTGATCGGCCGCTCGTTGCCGAACGGTAGTGTTCAAACTATCAGCCAGAAGGTTGCGGAGTAGAAACTCACTACCGGGGTTTCGTGAGATGTGTACTACTACAAATGATTTCCAGTAAGGATAAAACGGTTGTACAGCGCTTCTTCGCAGAATTGCTTCCATTTACAGAACGAAATACCAATCAGAAGTGACTCCTCACACTACTAGCAAATAGCTAGTTTGTATGTCTACTATCATATATAACTGAAATTTAAAGAATTATACAAGAGTACCCTAAGGATAAGCTTACTTATAAGTACCAACGACGATTTCCACACTCACGAGAATAATTAACACAGCAGGGGGGCCAAGTCCGCTCTAGATACACCAGCATCACTACTGACTTCCTTATTTGTTTGGTCTAGAATAGTCTGAGACCCTAGACTTGCAAACGCATACTGGTGCAATATGACCGTCCAGATGCACCTAAATGTGCTCGCAACCTCTCAAACGCAAGTACGGCGTTCTTGAGCATAAGACATGTGGGCACACGCGCTATCCTCTTCAACTTACCGGGGCAATCCAGCCCCTATTAAGTTTGCACAGTCCTCAGAATAAAACGAAGTTCAATCCAACGAAGTTCTACTCTTTCCGAGTATAGGATTAACTTATGAGGGGCAGATGTGGACAAGCCACCATCCATTCGGACCACGCCAGGATTGGTTCGGACTTATCGGGCCAGAGAGCATTTTACCCCCACGGTTATCATCTTCAGACCTAAGACTGAAAGGTTTGACGCTCATTACACCCACTATGCCGGTCACTTAGGGATAACCCGCTGACTGCTACCGGGTTCAAAGCAGCCTAGAGATTCATTAGATGCGCACTACTCAGCAATGTAATGTTTATCGGCTTTACGGTGAAGAATGACTTTACTTTCCTGACAAATTCCCGGAAGAAAGAGAACCAAGAAATTCTTCCAGTCTATACCAACCAAATATGGCTGGTAGCAACGTGGTGTTGCTTTCAGCAGGCAACCGAAGTGACTTCCAGCCAATCATATTCCGTCCTACTGATGAGCCCTCATCGAAACAAGACGCTCAGGCAGTCATTCCCTCACCCAATTGCCATCCAGACTAGATTATATCTGGGTTGACATTTGAAGTTAAATGCACTGTCGACAATCTACATCTTTCCGCGACCGCTCAGAAAGCTGCTGCGATTCCAATTTCGCCCATACATGTGTGCTTTGACACTGTCTCCAAAATGACAGTGTGTGGACCAGCGGAATAAATTAACGATATTAATGACAGGTCATTCGGTGAGTAAACGTTGCCACGATAGTAATGACAGGTCATTCGGTGAGTAAACGTTCTATGCTGAATGGTAGAAACCGCACGGATATAATTCTAGTCGTTACCGAGCATTGCGCAGCAGAAAAACAGAAAAAAACTGGGCGACCGTGGGGACCAAAGCGATGTCACCATAAAATGACGTGTAGAGCCATAACATTGGGAACTAATTTCCGGCTGAACTCGTGTTAAGGGAAGAAGGGCAAGCAGTTACAAGCTAGACGATGCCAGGGAGTTTATGTACATCTGCAGTGTGACAATGAGAAGTTGCCAGGTCACGTATCCTCGTGTGGCCTAGTTTGACAGAGGTGGAATGCCAGAAGTAGTAGCAGTAACTGTCCTTCATGCTGGTTCCATTTTTCACAGACCAACGCCAGTCAAGTTGGCATCAAGTTGTCGCAGATTTGGCAAAGTGAGCATAATTTTTCGGCGATAGTTTGGATCCTGTTTCGATCGGTCCGCCGTGGTGAAGTAGATCGGATTACGCTCCATGTACAAGGTGCGTAGGTTTCCCAATGCGGTCAGTTTGTCAATTTGATCCCAACTGGACACTTTGTTATCATTGAACCAGAACTCTTCCAACTGGTCCAGATGACCAATGTTCTCGATCTGACTGATGAAGTTATATGCGAGATCCAGGATTTGTAGCTTGCGTAGGTTATCCAAACCTTCAATTTGTTGAATTCCGTTTTCGCTCAGATACAACTGTTCCAAGTTGACTAGGCGATCAAGACCGCAGATTTTGGTGATTCGATTGCCCTGAAATTGTGGAAAGAATGAACAGCAAATAATGCCAACACTCACAGAAAATTCGTTCGTAAAGAAAATGAAACCGCACAGGAAGACACGAAAATAATTCAAATTGAACCGAATGTCTCCGGGATACTGACAGTGTATCAGAATATTGGTAGCTTGGGTGTGTCTATTGGTTGTTTATCAGTTGACTGTTGACCTGTTCGGCGAGCTTGGTAACTGGCTGGTAGACGCTACGCCATCATCCGAGGAAACGTCGGTGCGCGTGCACTGGACGGTATCCTGAAGGTTGCCTCACACGACGTCACCTGTCACACACTTGGGAAATCCACATGGAAACGTTTCGAAATGGATGAAAACTAGACTGTCCTTACTCCGTTTAATCGACTCGTGATATCCAACAAAGGTTTCCAAAGGTTTCTAGTCACCCAGTATTCCAAAGGCGGTCACACTGCTTTAATAACAAACTATTCTAGTAGTACTTCCATGGGCATCGGCTGCTGAAGACTATAGGCCTAAACTTGAACCAGAATAATTGCGAATCACATAGTGTGTTGCTCGCTTTGAAAGCCCAGAAGAGTATCCAAATCGGCAATCAATTGACTGCTAAGTTTCCACTGCCTTCTGGAGTTCAGCTAATATCCGCCGAGGAGTCCGGACTCAATCTAAGGATGTCCAGTCAACAGGCCACCACACAGGACTCGAACTTACATCACAATGCCACAGAGGCTGGATTTCTGAAAAGACTATCCACCGCTCAAATCTGTCTGAGAAAGTGCGATCAACACTTTCTTTTTCAATAGATTATTTCGCTAGGCCACTCGGTCTTCCTCATTGGACAGAGGTGGTTCCTAGCATAGGGATAACTTGAAAAGTTAACGAATACTTGCAACTTTTCTGGTTGACCCGTTGTCCTTCAGATAAACAGCAAAGCAGGCAAACTAAAATTCGCGACGCCCAAGATCAACTGATGAAGAGCTGTGAGCACAAACAAAAAATGTGGGTCGAACGCTTAGGCCAATTATTCAATCACCCCTGCAACCACCCACTACAAACCGCCAAAGGAAAAGCCTCTGTATCGAAAAATAATCAATGTGATCAAGTGTCCAATTAGAAATAGTAAGACTTCTAAAGAGCGAAAAATGAAGACATAACTCGTCGGAAGTCAATAAAGCCCGTTTTCCCGCAGAAATCGGACCTCCTCACAAGTTAGTCTGTTCAATATGAGATGTCAGAGTATACTTAATGGGATAACTTTACGGTGCTCCCGATAAAAATCAAAAGAATCGTTCAGCTGTAGCACCCTTTCGGCGCCTAGCTACCATGCCATCCGGAGGAAGCACGAAGATAGGGATGCTGCCAGGTTGCCCAAGCCTAGACAGAGGAAGTCAAGAGGCAGAGGTCGGGTTCGAACCATGGACCTTCTGGTCAAAAAATCTGCGCTCTAAGCATTAAGCTGTCTCGCTTCAGATACCCGAGAAGTGATACAAGAGAGCGCTAGTCTGATAGATATTGCAACCGAAATATTTGCTACACTATTGTTGCGTTACCTCAGAGAAGCGACAGAATCCTATTGCAGATCACATAAGGAAGTTTCTGCATTGACCATGTGCTTACACCACACTGCTTTTTGAAACACTACTACAAGTTCTAGTAAGTAACCGCTTGCTTCGTTGAATTTTGTGCTGCAGTTGGTTGGCTCAGTAAGTAGTGACTTTAATTTATCCAACGGTGTGCCAGGTAACCTACCGAACCCAAAGCATGCATCCGGGTTAATGAAGAAGAGACAACGATTCTCTATTTGAACTCCGGTGTACGACTTTCACCCAAAGTCCACGTGGCGATGGCGAACAACCTCAGCGATTCTTGGGAGGAAAGTTAGGTAGTGCCTGCCATGCAGGTAATGGGCCCTGACAACACTGACGATATCACCGATATGAGCAGTGATCTAACAGAGATATATCCTAACGATGATCGTACCAGTCACTAGGAGGAAACAAATGCCGAATATGAGCAGTTACGGACGTTCAATGCTCCAACGAAGACCCCATTAACCAGGTCGCTCGATGATACTCTTAGGTGTCTAAGCAAGGCAAAGCATCGACGACTTCTAAAAATTCGTCAGCCAGCTCCACAAAGCTGTATCGAGACCTTCAAACAACCTCCGAACGAAGTTCCATGCACACAGCGTGACCTTGTCTATCTGAGCTAACGATTGTCAGTCAGACTTGCAATATTTGGCCAATGGTGCCTACGACGAATGCTCATAGTATTTTAGAGCAAGAGGACATCTAATGGGCCCGGCGCAGGTAGCAATTGAGCTGTTTATGCGCACCCAACGGTGTTTGAACCCAATTCGTTCGATTTCACAGATAAATTCACCTTTAGTCACTCAAACTATCCGTACTTCACTCTTCCCTGCTCACCACCCGACAATATGCTTTCCGATAAGATATTACACTTTTACTGTGATTGTATTATTTCAGGGTGATCTCGTCACGGAGTAGACAGATGTATTTAATAACACACTTTGGACTGCGAAGAAAACACACTCTAATGATGTGTTTCAAGCCAGCCTATAATTAAAGACACAATAGGCCATAAATAACAACCGTTAGCTTACAGAAAAGCGTTTACCGGCGCTACTATACGGCCAAGTTTTTTTATACCAGGTCATTGGCGTAAACGCTATCACTATAGATTACTGTGTACGAGTGCGGTACATTCTTCATCCGGAGTTACTAGTAAGTTGTGTCGTCTGAACCAGGCACCCAATCATTCGTTACCAGGGTGTCTTCGATCCTACGAAGTACTCATGAGATCCCTGCAGTAGGGATTTAGTTCGCATTGAGAGAGGATTAGATTTGATGAGGCCGAGCAGTTGTGCACTGAATCAGGCTATATGGTGTAATCAGTCCAAGCTGTAAACCAGTTGAGATAAGCTGGATAAGCTATTGACTGGAATGGATGGTGGGGAAACCCCCAAGGAAGAGAATCTTCGCTATAAGGAACGTTTTCCCTTAGAAAAGAATAAGACTCCCCCGGAACATTCGTACCAGCAAGATACTTTAAACGGATGACGTCATTCACATATTGTGCTCATGCGCCATATCATCCTAGTAAACAAAGATAGGACCCGAAAGGAAACTTGAATGTTAGCTGATGAACTACCAACAAAAGTATTTGAAAACTGGAGGAAATTGTTAAGCAATCATTATTTAATCAAGGTGCTGATCAGCCACACATGGTAAAGTTTGGCTTTCAATGTTACGAGTTCGAATCTCTTTGAAAATTCGTGAGATGAGCAATGTAGATTGATTTCAATAGGGATGATACAGCTATACAGTGTTTCAAGACTTTCTGCATCCATTGAATTCACTTGCAGTATGAAATCTCTATTGTAAAAAGGCTAAAAAGACACCGGAATAAAAAACCGCTATAAATCCTTTTTTGGAAGGAGAATTCCTGTGACACACTTGAACTGGACACATCAGGATAAAGCTAGAAACTGACCTGAATACTCAGCAGAGTCAGGTTTACCAGAGTGTCCAAATTTTCTAGCGCAGTGATCTTGTTCTTGCCCAAATAAAGCTGGTTGAGATTGACAAGGTGATCGATATTTTCCAGTCTCCGGATCTTATTCGATCCCAGCTCCAGCATGTCCAGCTGGATGAGACCGTCTAGATTCTCGATCTTGCCGATGCGGTTATTCACCAAGAACAACTTTTTCAAATTGACCAGGGAACTGAGATTCGTAATGTGTTTGATGCGATTGAAGCTTAAGTCCAGGGAGATCAGTAAGCTGAGACAATCCAAGTTTTCGATCTGAGAAAGGGAATATTCGAGAGACAAAAGTTAGATCGGAATGCTGATGGGCTTGCGCCTATCCTACATAGCATCAATGCTTTCCTTGAATATTTGTAGCGTTAGTAAAGAATGTTTAAATTTTGTTGTTGGAGTGTTGCGAGCGTGAAATAGATGCTGGAGGGGGGGGACTGTGAACGTTTGCGCGAAAGGGTGTTGAATATTAGAGACGGCTGGGCGGCCCGAATTCTACCTAAGGTTTTCGTGCAGCTACGACGTAAAATTGCCGATATTTGAATTTAGCCCAGAGAAAAAAGCAAACTGGACACAATCCGTCTTCCAGTGGGAGCTTCGCCGTGAAATGCCAAGTTTTAGTTCCGTTTGGCTCCACCTCTCCTTATCACCATGACCGAGGGAACCACAACCTCGCCTGACTTGACAACACAGGAATAGTTTTGGACAAGAACAATAGCCAAGGATGGGTGTGCCGCAGTACCTTGGTTTTGGTTGACTCTGCTTTTCATGAGTATTTCAACTTCCGTTGTTGATGTCTTTGCCTCCGGCCTAGTGCCGCTACCAACTATATCGGTAGGTGACGCTTTCCTGTTTATACATACATACATACATATATACATACATGCATATATACATATGTATCCTTCTAAGGTTGTTCCGGTGAGATAAATAATAAGATAATCGTTCAGCTGTAGCACCCTTTCGGTGCCTAGCTGCCATGCCACACGAAGGAAGCACGAGGGCTGGGGTACTGTCAGGTCGAGTGGCAGAGGTCGGGTTCGAACCACGGACCTTTCGGTCAGTAAATTCGCGCTCCAACCACTTTGTCCATCTTGGAATGTATGTGGACATTAACGGGCCAGGAAACGTGCCATGCCCAAAACAAAATCGCTTTTATTCGACACGAGGAGCCGTATTCTTTCTCCAGTTATGCGGATGGCGTCAGAGTCTTCTTGAAGCAACGGGTAGCGCCAAATGTAGTGCAGAGCCACTTTTCGTTAGATAAACGCTGGCTAAAAGGGTATGTGCGTTGGTGTGTTGTTCCCATGAAGAACGTAAAAATCGTTCAGCTGTAGCACTCTTCCGGTGGCTAACCGCTATACTACCAAAAGAAGGCATGAGGGCTGGGATACTGCCAGGTTGCCCAAGCCTAGACAAGGGAAATCGAGAGACAGCGGTCGGGTTCGAACCCCGACCTTTCGGTTAGTAAATTCGTACTCTAACCAAAGAGCCATTTCGCCCCCTTGATGAATGTATGGTACTGTTTGCATGGTATGCTATGGCTGGGCGGCACATGCAGATCAAGATCACAAGATCCTGAAAGGTTAGTGCAAGGCGAAGTGCTGGCTGGCCGTTTTGGAAAAACCGTAGATCCAGTATGAAGAATCAACAGTGATTGTTGGAGGACATGTGATGTGCGAAATATCGTCAGCTCCATACAAGAGACAGTAATCCAAAATAGGAGGAATGTACAGCTCAATGAGTTGTTCCGTAAGATGCTCACCTATTGAAGTTTTCCCTTACCTCCTAGAGATGGAAGCACATGCATCCGTTAAGTCCGTCCAGAATGCCGCAAAACAATGGTGACGAGATTTTTAGTGTGAAGGGAACTGAAGCAACACTATTTGATGGGAAGTCATGTTCGGCCCTCCAAAGCGGTTGAAGTGATTTTTGATTCGCCCTTTTCAACAGCACGTGGGCACACTTCAAAATAATGCTGGTTTACATATGAATATTGATTTGCCTAGAAACGTTACGAGGGAATTCATCTATACTCACACCCGAAATCCAGGCATAAAAGCCTACAGGATTCCGATACTCCAGGGCACGAGGAAACGCGAGGTAGGTAAGAAGTTGGGCTGAGTATCGAAGGGGTTCATCGCAACTTCCGCGGCGAACACCTTCGACAGGGTTTCCACAAAGCTGGTCTACATAACTTTGGGTTGTAAATTTACCACGTAGTACTTCGATTCTCTAAAAACACACAATGGGGGAGTTCCTTCACCGGCAGAGGTATGAAAGGAGCAGGACTTGTTGAGAGCCAATGATGCCTGTAAAAAAACTGTGTAAGATGCTGAAGGAATACTCCCACTGAGGGTAAGGCGTTGTTCGCCTGTTGTTGCAAGTAGTTACAGATGTATCCATTCATCTAAACGTACCCATATATATATACGACAGATGTAGACGACCTTGCGCAGTTAACTTGGACCCTGTAAAGATGAACCTTTCCCATCCACAGGCGAAGGTTGATCTTCAGAAGGCGATAGCTGACACGTCAAAGGAAGGATTATCGCGGCGGACGGATCACCTGCTGGTGTTCAAAGTGTGTGGACTATATCGGAAGACGAGGCTTCCCACCTAATTTGCACGAGCTCGGTTGCTCCCAAAACTCTCAGGCCAGTCAAATTTTTTCGCTCAGAAATGAGAACCCCAATGCGCAACTGCGGAACTATCAAGTTTGAAAACGACAAAGGGTTACTTGTTGATTGTCTTTATTACTAAACGGTGGTGAAACACGGACATCATACCGATGGAATATTAGAATGTATGACCGGTTTCATTGCGGAAGATAATTCAGATTTGGTGGTAACATCGTACCCGGAACACTGAATTTCTCAAACCAACCAAGGTCAACAAAATCGAGCATGCCTTGGTGAACAACCAGCTAGGCTGGATCGGCTACATAAAATAACCGGTCGATAATCACATCTCGAAGCAACTGAAGAATGCGGCCCAAACCCGAGGACGAATCTGGGAACTTGACAGATTGATCTGACAGACTCCTATTCATACAGACCTGAAGAGCTTTGAGACACAATGCATCTCTGTGCTCGAGCGCAAGTACATCATCAGAAAATGTCGTACAATTTAGGGCTCAAAAACGGTTACCGAAATCTGTGCAGCTTGTGGGTGCACACGCCTGAGAAGAATGGAACAACGCACCTACTGTAAACCAACATGGAAGTGCTTGTGGATCGTCTAGATCTCCCATTTCTAGCCAACATCTTCCAACGGTAAGCCTGCTCTGACTTATAGTTAATACATGGACGATTCTACTGCCATACTTTGAAATGGTAGTACTGGCAATGATCGGACTTGTTTACCAACTAGTTATCTAATTCCGCAGGAAGCTAAGAACCGTCGTAGAAGTTGCACTACCGTTTACAGTACACAACTTTGTAACAAGGACCCTGTAAAGATGAACCTTTCCCATCCACAGGCGAAGGTTGATCTTCAGAAGGCGATAGCTGACACGTCAAAGGAAGGATTATCGCGGCGGACGGATCACCTGCTGGTGTTCAAAGTGTGTGGACTATATCGGAAGACGAGGCTTCCCACCTAATTTGCACGAGCTCGGTTGCTCCCAAAACTCTCAGGCCAGTCAAATTTTTTCGCTCAGAAATGAGAACCCCAATGCGCAACTGCGGAACTATCAAGTTTGAAAACGACAAAGGGTTACTTGTTGATTGTCTTTATTACTAAACGGTGGTGAAACACGGACATCATACCGATGGAATATTAGAATGTATGACCGGTTTCATTGCGGAAGATAATTCAGATTTGGTGGTAACATCGTACCCGGAACACTGAATTTCTCAAACCAACCAAGGTCAACAAAATCGAGCATGCCTTGGTGAACAACCAGCTAGGCTGGATCGGCTACATAAAATAACCGGTCGATAATCACATCTCGAAGCAACTGAAGAATGCGGCCCAAACCCGAGGACGAATCTGGGAACTTGACAGATTGATCTGACAGACTCCTATTCATACAGGCCTGAAGAGCTTTGAGACACAATGCATCTCTGTGCTCGAGCGCAAGTACATCATCAGAAAATGTCGTACAATTTAGGGCTCAAAAACGGTTACCGAAATCTGTGCAGCTTGTGGGTGCACACGCCTGAGAAGAATGGAACAACGCACCTACTGTAAACTAACATGGAAGTGCTTGTGGATCGTCTAGATCTCCCATTTCTAGCCAACATCTTCCAACGGTAAGCCTGCTCTGACTTATAGTTAATACATGGACGATTCTACTGCCATACTTTGAAATGGTAGTACTGGCAATGATCGGACTTGTTTACCAACTAGTTATCTAATTCCGCAGGAAGCTAAGAACCGTCGTAGAAGTTGCACTACCGTTTACAGTACACAACTTTGTAACAAGCACCGAATATTTCGTTACTAGGCATTCAGCCTAGATATTACTTGGGATGACACTACACCACAAATGGGTTTTAGTGATCCGACAACAGGACGGAGATTTTCTCAGAGTCCATGGAAAAGAACAGAGGAACAACAAATCAATGGGGAGAAATGCAAGCGTTCAACGGGGCGTCCTCAGGTTTACAGCATAGGAAGCTAGACATCGAACTCTACTAAGTGCTATTCGGATATTGAGAGGATCAACTAAGGTTACTTGATAGCACCACACACGGCAGTTATTGGAAGAGGGACGATGAAATCAGTGGGGCGTAGATTGCTGCTAGTTGCCAGTATCTAGTTAAACACCGTGAAACATCGGGAATACTAGAGAGAATCGAAAACCTCCGCAACCGAAAGGACATCTACAACGGTCAGTTCATTCAAACGCCGAAGATCCACACAAAATCGGTATTTCCCGTTCGCCTTCTTTACAACCTCTGTTCAAAATTAAAAAAATCGTTCAGCCGTAGCACTATTTCGGTGCCTAACTGCCATGCCACACGAATGAGGCACGAGGGCTGGGATACTGTCAGGTCGCCCAAGCCTAGACAGGGGAAGTCGAGAGGCAGAGCTCGGGTTTGAACCACGGACCTTCCGGTTAGTAAATTCGCGCTCTAACCACTTGGGCCATCTCGCCCCCAGCTCTGTTCCAACCAGTTGTGGAAGCAATTTGATCGTTATGGAAGACAAAAGTGTAGACGAGAAAAGTCGATACAAACTCACGGTTGTGATCTGGTTATCGTAAACGTCCAACTCAGTTAGATTGGAAGCTACCGGGTCAAAGTTTTCCAGTTTTTTCAAGAGATTGTTTCGCAGACAAAGACGCTTGACCTACAGAAAAATATGAGGGGAAACGTGGCGTACATTTGGGAATCGGTGAAGATGATTAATTGATTTTATTCGACAATGCTCCAAATCAATATCCTCACTATCACAATCGGGGATCTCTAATTCATCTATTTCATAGGTATCCAGTTTGTTTTCGTCATTCGTATGTTCGGCTCGATCCGCAGACTCTCTGGGTACCATAGCGACTCTGGGTCCAACAGAATGTTCCGGAGAGGTGTTCAGTAGGTCTCGAGCACCTGGGGGATCTGTACAATCGACAGCCTTCGGCGGACCTTCCGTTAGTAAATTCGCGCTCTAACCACTTGGGCCATCTCGCCCCCAGCTCTGTTCCAACCAGTTGTGGAAGCAATTTGATCGTTATGGAAGACAAAAGTGTAGACGAGAAAAGTCGATACAAACTCACGGTTGTGATCTGGTTATCGTAAACGTCCAACTCAGTTAGATTGGAAGCTACCGGGTCAAAGTTTTCCAGTTTTTTCAAGAGATTGTTTCGCAGACAAAGACGCTTGACCTACAGAAAAATATGAGGGGAAACGTGGCGTACATTTGGGAATCGGTGAAGATGATTAATTGATTTTATTCGACAATGCTCCAAATCAATATCCTCACTATCACAATCGGGGATCTCTAATTCATCTATTTCATAGGTATCCAGTTTGTTTTCGTCATTCGTATGTTCGGCTCGATCCGCAGACTCTCTGGGTACCATAGCGACTCTGGGTCCAACAGAATGTTCCGGAGAGGTGTTCAGTAGGTCTCGAGCACCTGGGGGATCTGTACAATCGACAGCCTTCGGCGATGGAGCACCATCCTTGGTTTCCATGGAATACTCGTGGGAGATACGGTGGACAGATGAAATACCGACGGTTCAGAAATCACCTGACAATATCTGAAAAACGAAGGATGCTAAGGATCAGAAACGAAGCTACAAATAATCAACAGACACCAGATTGATACAGACTCAGCTGGGTAGTCCTCATCTCATCCACTAAGTGAGAACCCCAGGCAACTACCTCAGCGGTCGAGTTGTACAAGCGCTCCGCAGCATCTAACTATGGGCTCAAAGAGGTCTTCAACCTGTCTGGGAAGGTTGCTACGTTTTGTCACTATTTTATCAAGGAGCGAAGTGAATACTCTCAACAGGTCGCTCAGCCATATTAGACGTTTCAAAACATGCCCACTCCGATCTGCATTCCTGGGTGCACTTTTGTCAAGCGTGATATCCATTGGGGGAAACAAGACCGCTTATATGAGCAACTCACCCTGACCCCTTTCAGTGGCAGTAGAACCACTCAACAGTTTTGTTTCAACTTTTCCTGTTTCCTACCCTTCGACACATTGAACCGGATGTGCATATGGTCGATAACCACTATCGGCAAGTTTTAGAGCTCCATTTCGTTGCATTTGACAGTTCCGCATCTGTTTGACTGATGGCCTGACTAATGTCAACTGGGTGACAAGTCTGAGACGTTTTCGAAATAGTCACATGTAGCATTGACGTCAAACACATTCCGTTTATCTAACATCGTCCAGATGGCTTTCCACAGACAGTTGATAATCCTTTTTTTACTTGAATATAAGCACGGAGTGATCATCCTTTCGATTTGAGCCAGATGTGTGAATTGTTCCAAACCCGATTGTCTGTAATATACAGACCTCGTGCTGCTGTATGGTGCTGGGGCAATCTTGTAGGTCAAACACTGATATACACAGATCATACACACAATGTTCCCCACGTTAAGACCACCCAGCACCTTTATGTGACGCATAAAAGTCCACTAGTTAACTCAAGGGGGGACCTCGAGGCGTCTTAATAGAAACCTAAAGATTTCTCAATGTTAAATCAACACGCATCAAGGGTGCACCGCTTCAAATATTGTGCCGGCGTTTGAACACCTCTCGTGAATGTCTTAACATCACATAAAATCATCTTTCGATTTCTGCTGATATACTGAGATGACTATCGAGTCACCTTAAGTAATATCCAGAGGCTTTGAGGAAAACGCCAGGCTGCCTTAACGCGAATAGCATCTTCGTCAAAGAAAAGACTGTTAAAATCACTGATCATTAGGCAATATGAGCGGTTGTCATTACGCTTTGCGATCAGATTAAACGTGCTAGAAGTGCTATTAGTGAAATAAAGCACCTCACTTGTGCCACTAAATACCCTGTTGATACGATCATATATGGACTGTTTGTGGTAGAGGAAAGAATGGGTGTGTCCTCCGATGAATCTGAGCTACGGCTACTTGGTCTATGAGCGGACAATACGGACAAAGTGTTAAGTATTTCGGCGGGTGCCAGTGAAGTCAGACGAAACAGCCGGTCATTTATAGTTATTCACTCAAATGAGACAACCTTCCTTCACAAACTGAGGGGCATGCCAACGTTGCAACAGCAGTCAGTGTCAGCCGGAAAAAGTTCAAAAACTGTACTCAGATGATGATGATGATGATCATCATCATCATCGACAGCATGACATCAGTGTTCAACACCGATGCTTCACTGCCGTACTCGCATCTTGTAATTGAGTTCCATAGACGCGGCAGAAAGTGGTCGATAAAGTAGCTAGGATGGGCGAGAGGTGGCAATAAAAACACGAGAATGAAGTCTAAATGGTAGATGCAAATGGTGATGCGCTACTGGTCACTTCCTTAGGTGTTTGAATGACGCACCTGCAGCTGGGATATGCAAAAAATATCATAAAGGAGGACAGGAAAGGAGTTGATGTGGCGATGAAAAAAGATAGGACGCGTCAGTAGCGTATGGTTTCGTTTAGCTGCCCTGCTGCATGCGGCGAGTGGAACCACCTGGCTGACGTCACCAGGTGGAAGCATATACCTTGCATTCCTTGGTCTTGTGGGCTGAGATACTACCAGGACGTTTACACCTAGACTGGGGGACGATTGGGGCACTCACCCGAAGCCCTGGACTGGGAAGCCGGACAACGGTGGCACAAGACCGAATACAAGGACCGCTGCAAATAGACCGGACCTTACCGCGGTGTGGGATCTGTATATTTCTAGGACTCAATGAACCATACTGCGGTGATGAGAGCGCCACTTCTGAAACTCACAGAGTCTCTCGTATAGGGTTGATCAGTGGATGGAGGTCCGAAGAACACAGTCTCGTGGTCTGCCAGGTTGAGGGGTTGCAAGACGCACAGTAAATTGTTTCATAAAAATTTACAACCGTACTGGTATGTCAGCGGTCAGACTTTTGAGCCAAGGGCTTTGATAAAGAACTTACTCATCCTGCTGTATAGGTTTGAGCGCTTTGACTCCATCACAGCCCACCTACGACAATGATTCCTACAGCCACAACAATGTCATACCAAACCGATGGTCGCGTAGTGACAGCAGCCGGGTTGCCCTACTTGCTGCATATAGCAGGGCGGGAAGGCAAATACGTTACTGCTGGCATCTCTCCCTCACACTTTCAAGCATTCCTTCTTTTATTATACTACACTGCAATGTGAATACTTTCTCACAAGGTCCAAGCATCGGGGTTGAGCACTTCATTAGTCTTGCATCACGCACAACTGCAACTTCTGCAACCCTAAGCATCGAACACAGTTTTCAAACCCCAAAAACCGGTCAACCTAGCCACCTTCAATGTTCTCACACTACAGCAAGTAGCACAAGTGGCTCTTGCTCTTTTATGTACGCTGGATTGCCTCGGGATTGACGTATACTGTCTGTCGGAAACAAGAATTCAGGACATCACCATAACATTCAGCTGTAATAACCGCGCGCTTGTTGTGCGGCGGCCACAATCGCCATCGTTTCGTTCACGAATGACCTTGGGAGATAGGGGTAGATAGCTACGCGTTGAAGACCGTAGATGCTATAAGTTATGCGTGAGTGCAGGGAGTTCGGTGGACTTTTTATTGAAAAGATCAGAAGAGGAAGCTATGCACTGAAAGCATCATGATCAGCATCGACACCATAACACCAGTGTTCAACAGTGATACTTCGCTGCCGTACAACCATTGTGAAGGAAAGAATAGAAGTGGACAGGGGTCTTAGTGCGAATAACAACTATTCAGAGGCGCCTACACCCCAGACACTCAATCAGGTAATCCCGATAAACTGAAAATAAGAACGCCATTGACATCGATAAGCAACCACATCTCGCAGCATCTTTAACCGGGCACAATGGTGGTCATGTAGATCCAATCCTAGAATTCGAGTCGCATCGATAGCGTCCAGACATTTCGTAATCTCTTTCAAACCCCATCAGCCAGGTCCAGCCTTTCTGAATTGGACATGGAAAACAGCACTTCCGCAGACGATGATTCGGAATACGCAATACATGGCATAGCCACCGTAGATTCCGGCGCTGGACACATTCTTCGACTGAATGGCCTGTTGTACAACTGAACACTCGTTTCCAAATAGCCTGGTTGAGGTAACACCAGTACCAGTGCCAGCCTGTACGATCAGTAGTTCTGAGACAGCCGTTGTCGAAGACCTGAAAATGCCCCAGTTCCGCTAATCGAAAGGACATATCTCACAACCGTAGAACAAAGTCGCTCGAGCTGTGGCCTGATACACACGTTCCTTGAGATGCACAGACAGGCTGCTTTGACGCCCTTGCAGACTCGTGCACTGACCTCATCTGTCACGCTTTACAGTCGGAACTAATACAACTCACAAGATACGCGAAACGGTCCACAACTTTGAGTGTCTCTCCCTTGATTCTAAGTGGCATTTTCAGTGACCGCAAATTCACGAGCATGATCTTACACTTTGTGGGTGCGAAGTGAATGCCAAAGGATGGGATGACTTTGGTCAGTTCATCCGAAAACACACGTGCCTTCTCTTCGAAGACAAAAACGATATCATCTGCATATTCCGGATCGACAAGGTTTTCGCCAGAGGCTATTTGAATACAATGGTTTTAAAGACGTCCCAGCTTTGTCTCATTATTTCATCGATCACGAAACTAAATGTGAATGGCTAGAGTGGGTAACCTCGACGGACGGCATTTTCGGAGAGCTCTCCGTATGCTCTCACACGCCCGAAAGTCTGATAATATAAAGAACTTATTACATTCACAACCCCCCGGGACATTCCTTGCTGAGAAAGCGTGTCAAGGAGAGAAGACTGGTTAACTGATTCGAAACCCAGGAGTATCTGGCACCTAGCGATGTGCGGAGATTTGATCAACGCAACCCGTAAAAGGCCGAGATCCCACTTTCTGCTCTCGAGTCAGTGGTATATGGGCCAACATAAGGACAAATGATGCAAAGTCTCGTTACAGCTGGCCCCCTGCGGCTACCACACTCAATTTGAGACCTTTTTTTGAAAATGGGCACTAGTACCGACTTTCAAAATGCAAGAAAAGAGATCAGACAAACGCTGACTGAGGACTTCACCTCCATCTTTGAACTGTGTGGGTAGGAGGTCAACCGGACCAGGAGCTCGGTGGCGCCTCAGAGAAAATATGCAATCGTAAACTTCCGAGGTTGTAGAAGGTTCCAAGTTAGCCGCTTAGGGTTTCAGTGCAGTTCTAGGATTTAACTGAGTGACAGCAGGTGGCCATGGGAAGCGCTGTTCAGAGAGACTGGTCCAGTGGTCGAGGCGTCCGCTATTGAAGATGTCCTTTCCACTTTGATCCTAGATGGTTTTGCTCATTGGCAGCTACCGAGGGCCGATCACACGGATCAACCGAGCTAATCTTTGGGCACTCTGCGCCTCTTCCTTCTCTTTAGTCTCCCGTGCCTAGCAGGCTTCACGGTCGGCACGCAAGCTAATTTTAACTTGACGTCTGACAATTCTCCCGGCTGCATCATGTTCGGGGACAGTGGAAAATTCCTCTGAGATTCCAGCAGCGTCGCCGTTGCATTGGGGCGAGATTCCTCAATTGTAAAAGCGCGGATTTACTGACCGAATTGTCCGTGGTTCGAACCTGATCTCCCCTGTCTAGGGTTGGGCAACCTAGCAGTATCCCAGCCCTCGTGCTCCCTTCGAGTGGCATGGCGGCTAGGCACCGAGAGTGCCATGGCTGAATAGTACGGCAGTGAAGCATCGGTGTTGAACGCTGATGTCATGCTATCGATAATGATGACGATGACCGTCGCATCTGATTTTTAGTGCCTGAGCGGACAAGGTGATGCTGTGATGCAGGCGAAACTCTCAGCATTGTTCAAGGATGCAGAGACCTAGATCCAGTAGGAGTTGATATCTGGCCGTAAAGCAGCTGGAAGAGTCCGAAAGACGCCGATGATGAAGTCGTTTAACTTCGGTATCTGCCAACTTCTCAGCTGCCAAACGAGACGTCCAGCCCTTACGTGGCCCTGGAAAGTGAAGGGATAAGTGACTACAGACGGATGTATGAGCAGAATCCACATGTGTTGCAAATGGATCGGCAGTCGTTTGTTGGTCTGGTGCTAATGAGTTAAGTTCGGGCACGTGGGTGGAATGCTGTTAAAAGGCACCATGTAGCCAGATGTAAAAAAACGCTCAGCTGTAGCACCCTTTTGGTGCCTAGCTGCCTGCCCGCCCGAAGGAAACACGAGGGCTGGGGTACTGCCAGGTTGTCCAAGCCTAGACAGGGGAAGTCAAGAGGCAGAGGTCGGGTTCGAACCACGGACCTTCTGGTGAGTAAATTCGGCCTCTAACTCCTTGGGTCATCTCGCCCGGTGTCGGGTAATTCGGAAAGTTAGTACTGCATGAAAACAGTTTGCGGTCACCACGCTACGACCAGCCAACTGAGTCTTAGATGAGGTAAGCTGGTCCACTTGTGCATTCAAATCGCTCGCAGCCACAAGGATATCCAAGCTTTTAGCCACCTGTAACAGGGCACTCAAGGCGGCAAAAAGTTGCCTTTGATGGTTACGGAGGTAGAGTCAGTTGGGACGGTAGTTTGCATGTATGGCGGGAAGGGTTGTGGATGGAAATTGAAGGACACAAAACTGTGCGGACAAACGGTGCTTCCGGTTGCCCAGGCCGAGGGGTTTTTAGTTGAGGTACCCCACCTTAGGCCTCCGACTCAAAAGTCTGAATTACAAGTCGGAAACCATTTCCCAGCCTCTGATTCGGGTACAAGGGACTGGCCTAACTCTAGGGTACAGGGAGTAAGGCATTACTGTTTGACTCCTAATGCCGCTGCAAACAGCGGGTGCTTTCTGAACACCAATACAACATTTGGTCTTAAAGTATTTCGACCGTAATGAATAATGCGGTCACGGTCAACTGTTGGACGATCAGGGTGTGTGGTTTTTAGGGCCGAACTTTTCTAACCAATCCTTCCTCAGGGGAAGGCAGAATCACTGCTTCCATGAATATCGACAAGCTGGTGGCTTGCCTTCACACTTCCATTGCAGAGGAAACTACAACTTTAGCCCCAGACGATCCCGCAGTACGTCTACTCGTGGTAGGCGGTCTCGCTGCTCTTGGCATGACTGCTTTCCTTTGGCGTTCCTGGCATGGTTGCACTTTGTGGAACGAAGTTCCATCCAATGTAGCCCGCGTGATCACTGCAATACTCAAGTTCGACCACCATGTCAAAGTGGCAGCTTTATGTCGCATGAAACTAGTGGCGGACAGCTTGTGAGACTCCTTCACAGACAGTGCCAGACGAACTGCACAGAGGCGACTATCGACGGGTATTCACTCAAGCAAGGATCGTCCCACTCGGTAAACTAGAACGACACCAAACTCTGCACCTTCTGCCGTAGCAGCGTCTGGGTCGCCAGAAGTGCGCGGCCGGAAGCGAGTGCACAGCGATTATCCCGAACACCAGGCTTGCACATTGAATTCTTGTTCCTGATACACAGCACACATTAACACCAAGCGAGTCCAGTATGAGAGCAGTTTGTTGTCCTGCCCACTTCCGAGTGCGAACATTGAAAGCAGCCAGATACAGTGGGTAGATTGGTTTCGAAATGCTCAAGGCTGTCGGCACCGGCTGACCGATGCAAGATGAACGGAATCGGCACTCCCAACGGATGGGCCTACAACCGATGTCCGACTTTTGAGTAAGGGGCTAAGGGAAGTGTCCCTGCACAAACCCTATATCCCCCCACTGCCTTGTGGGTCAAACTTTGAGTCAAAGGTCCAAGGTGGGGTACCTCAACCAAACCCCTCTGTTCAGCTTAAGCAATCGGGAAGTATCACTAGCCCTTGCAGCTCTTCGCTCACTGGTCTTCCTCTACACCCCACAACCATCAAATAATGCAGTGCGATCAACCCATCTGCCAATCACCTAACCACTATTCCGTGTCTAAACCTTCGCTAAAAAAAATAAACAAAAATAATAACTTACTAACCTCAAAGGATCTGTAGCCTTTAATTTCCGTACTTTGGGCAGCAGGCATCCCTTACTGAAACCTTGCTTTCCCTATCTGTCTACGTTGTGTCCCCGAAACAAGCATATAAGACTTCACTTTGGTCGTGCACCTCAAGCGCTTAGGACGGACTCAGATGTTAAACATTTCACTTTTCAGGTATCCGGTGGTCATGGCGCAATGGCTCATGCTATTTACGGTGGGGAAGGGGGGTTGCGCTCAGCTCCAAATCTGAAAGCGCCTTACTAGACTGGATCCCAGTAAACAGTCGTCTTTATGCCGTGCAATTGTCTGGCTCAATTAAGATCGATGTAGGTCGATGCGGCAAACAGTGCTTATTTATCGTATCAGCATATGCCCCAAGAGACTGCAGTTTTGAGGCTTAGGACGGATATAGAAATCCTGGCGGGTGTTATGGATGCTCAATTTGGACGAACATACTAGGAAGTACAGTTGGGTGTTAGATTTCGAGATGCTGAGCGTACGGATAATGGGCAGCGACTACTTCAGTTGTGCGCAGATCATCACCCATTCCTGGTCAGTACGAACGTAAAAAACCGCTCACGTTGAGTTGCTTGGAGGCCACCTACCACAAAACGGTCGTGGGCTCAATTGCACCACATGGCCATCAGTTACCAAGAGACAGCCTCAGTTAATGATTGTCGTTCCTTCTGGGGTACGCAGCTTGACATTGATCACGCCATTATACGGGCCCGGTTGGCACTTCGCTTCCCGTCAACATTAAGCGTGCTATAGGAGAGCAGCTTCGTTCAACAACTTCGACAAGTTTCAGCAGCTAGAGTATCGAGCTGAAAGCTAGAAAGCTACTGGCAACGCAGTCATGTGGATGACGAAGATTATTTGGGGGTTGAATGAAGGCGAGTTAAAGAAGCAATGCTCTCAGCTTTTAGAACTGTTTGTCCGGGTCATCTGACTCGACTAAATGAACACTGCATATCGTCGAGATCAGCAGATCTTATTGCTGCCAGAAAGGCCATACCAGCAACTAGCGACTATGATGGCGCACGCAGATCACTCAAACACCGAATAATCAGTAGCTTGAAGAACGATAGAGATCACTGGTAGATAGTGCTGATGACATCACGTGTCGGTCGATGTGACATAGCGCTAATTTTATTCGTATGAATCATTGTTGTACGCAGATTGAGATACAGCTAGGGTAGGAAAGCAGGACTACTACGGTCCTCAACCAGAGCCGTTGCCTCTGAGTACAAAGCAGAGATGTTTAACCAGAAATGTCAGTGCATTACATTTTTTAGTGAACAAGTCGCTACGAATGTTCCACCCCCCAACATGGAGGATCTGACCAGGTATGTAACCATTGGCGGACCTCTCAGACTCAGCATGTCGCAGTATAGCTCAACCGGTCGCAGAGGCAAGTGAGCCATCATACTATAACGATGTTCAATATCTTCCGGAAGGACCTTTGAGAATGCCAAATCGACTATTTATCTCTACAACGTCGGAACCATTCAGGCACCGAAACCTTTCACCTAACAACATCGAACCGTTAGCACCGTTAGCGCAAACCATCGTCCCTATCGTATTCACCGCGTACGTGTTTTATAGTGGTTATAACCGTAACAGTTTCGTTCGTCGATTATCCGGGAGGATCATCACCATTATCGGCTGTGAGAATCGCGTACTTGTCGTACAATGGTTGCAGCCACCACAGGTTCGATCACCGATGATTTGAAGATAGATAGCTATACACGGGGGCCGTGGATGACATAACTGGTGCGTGAATCGAGGAGTAACAGTGAACTTGTCATTATATCGGGCTACGCATTGTAGGTTACATATTGGAAGCATGCGCGCCATTCAGCGCACGACTGGGACATTTGTCTATAACAACCGATGTCTCAGAGTCCCAATCCAGAGAGACGGCAATGACCAGCGCAGCTGAGTTTGCTGACAAGGACCTTCGTACTTCGTTTCCAAGTCATTGCTCGACACCCTGGCGTGTTACCATCCTTCGCGTGGTTGAGCAAAAAGGAATTTCAGAGGAGGCCATTATTTTCCGGCTGAGTCGGGGTTTTCCAAGAGTCGAAGAGACTGCCACCAACCCCTTCAGTCTCAGCTGAACTAGCATCAGATTATATACCTAGTATTCCATGAATGAGATCAAACTTTTGACAACTTTCAACGCACACAGAGTTGATGCTCGACGTTTGAGGCGACGGTTCTGCGAATGAAACGCTGCTTCAGTTTTATGTTAATTGTTTTGCTGGCACTCACCTTTGGCCAATTGATTGGATCGGTTGAAACGGCAGCTGCATAAACGAAGAGCTTCTCCATTTCTTGACCCTTCGCAATCATTCAGTATTGTCGTCGACTTGATTATTCTTCGCTTGAGGGGTCTGTGTGCATCATTCTGGTCGCTAGTTGCTAACACGGCTTCTCAGACAGTAGTCAGATTTCCTGACCTCGACTGTATTCAGTGTTCATATGGTCGAGTAGGACGGTTTGGTTGAAAGACAGCTAAGAGCATAGCTTATTTCAGTCTTACATCCATCCTTCAGCCCATCTTACTTATGAGCGTGACTGTACGTTCCCGGTAGCATACCAGACAGACCAGCTCCATACTGTTGGGGCTACTGGAACTCGTTGAAGCGAATGAACGGAACTATCCTGCTTTGTCATGCGCAATCCTGAGGAGAACTGAACTGACAGTCGACGCCGCACGAAGGCATGTTCGGGGTCAAGCTAAAGCGTTCAGCTGTAGCACGCCTTCGGTGCCTAGCTGCCATGCCACCTAAAGGAAGCGCGAGGGCTGGGATACTACCAGGTTGCCCAAGCCTAGACAGGGGAAGTCGAGTGGCGGAGGTCGGATTCGAACCACGAATCTTCCGGTCAGTAAATTCGCGTTCTAACCACTTGGGCCATCTCGGTATGGAAGCATATGTGGAAGTTTATACTGACCAGGAACAAACGACGTTTAGCATACAACTGGAGAAATCACCTCCCATTATCCTTATACTAAGCGCCAAATCCGAATCCAAGTTGAGGTTGACGAGAACGGTGACGTATACAGACGTATACTGAGAGAAGAGGAGGCACTGTGTAGCTGCTTCATTCTTAGTGACAATCTGCAATGTGCATTTATCGAAACTCCAGAGTCTATAATCGGCGACACCCCGGCCAGCAGTTTGAAAACTTGACCGTTCGGCCACAAAAGGCTGGTCAGTAGTGCGAGTAGTCTGTACTTTAGCAAAATGAAGCGCCACCAATCCTTCGATCACGGGATTCACACCACATGGTCAAGCATTGACCATGAAGACTTCCAAGATGAAAAGTGCACTCGTCCTGTAGGATTAGTCTTTATCTCAGCTATTTCTATATTGATCAATCTGTGAATTGACTGACCATGCGATGATTATTTCTGTGGTCGAAGGATGGGTAATACTATATCATGTCTAAATACGAATTAATGACAATGCTAATCAGCCGCTCATGGCCGAGCAGTCAAGTGCTCGAACTACTAGCCAGGAGATCGCATGTTCGAAACCTCCCGGAGTTTCGCAAGATAACTCCCAGTGCGGCTGACACAGTTGTACAGTGTCACTCGGGCTTTAAGTACAAATTGATGTTAGTGCAACGCAAATAAGATCCTTTGAGTCTTATAAAAGATTATTTTAGTTCCTTTAGCTGGGCAACGTTTTAGACTGAGGACTGGCATCTGCACTGGTCGCAGCGTATCACTTAATGGGTGGGCGTGAAAGTTGCAAGGGCGAATGATGCTCCTCAGTTGCCTATGTCAAGAAAGAGCCCACTGCCCTTCGTTTGGTCGCTTCCCTATGGCCTTCATGGAGTGGTCTCAACTCGTGGAATTGATCACTCCGATACCCAAGCCCGAACACAACACTGAGTTGGCATGTTTTGGTCGGGACGTTCCTTTTCGGCAGTACAGGTGGTTGACACTGGTGCGCGGAATAAATTTCGGGTCGGCTGATCGAAAATCTGAAGCCCTAAATCATTGTTATTTTCTACAAATCAGCCGTTGTTTGGGGGTCTGGGGTAATCACTACACTTTAGTCGTGTTTAAATAAGTGCAGGCCCCTCCATGAATGGGGTCGGCCACTTAGGACATCAAACAAACCACATTTGATGGAAAATATCTGGTGCACGCAGATTGCCTTGCACCTATTTCCCCATCTAACGTCAGTCCCGTACAGCTTCAAATCATTCAGACACAAGAGTTGGCTGATCGGCTTGACCTCGAGGTCAAAATGCTGTGGTAGATTGCAGACGTGGAGTATGGAAAGCAAAGCCCTGGGTGCACCCAGGGCTTGTATATGTATACATGTATACAGGTCACTATTGGTATTCCAAAAAACATATTTTCTGGGAGTCATGCATTTACACCCCGTGTCTAGGACTATAGTCACGTAAAAATTTATCTCGAGATAAATTGGAGATCCCTAAACGTCATGGTATTGATCCTCCAAAAGGTCACATTGAATGAATTAATGACCCTCGTCACCCGTTCTATTAATCTCCTCATCAGCGAAGTCAGAAGCGCTGGTCTATGGTTCTCCGGATTGCGCCATCCTCCCGGAAGGGGAACACGTGACGCCGAGGACAGACAAAATGAGCCCACCAATCACAACAGGGACGTGACGGTTAGGCCAGGACCTGTCCATTAGGAAGGAGATCGCTTTTGCTAAGTGCAATTGACGTCTACTTCTGTCTTAATCGGTCGTTCCTATCAAACAGGTCATTCCGAGTGAGAATAGGCACGACCTATTCCTCTCCAGCGCCGGTCTCCATTGGAGTTCCTCAAGGCTCCGTCTTGGGATACTCCTGGTTCAGATCTACGTCAACGACCTCCCAGACGATCTTGCGAGTCCATGTTTACTTTTTGCGGCCGACTTGAAATCCTGGAGTTCCAATGCCAGTGCCCTCCAAATGGATGTAGACGCTGCCAAACAGTGGTCGTTGGACTGGCACCTTCCTCTGAATGATGAAAAGTGCGTCCATGTGTCGTTTGGAGGGGATTCAGCGAATGACTTTGTTATGCATGGTGAAAAGGGACCAGAAAACATCATGAGGTTAGATGCCAAAAACGATTTAGGCATCTGGGTCTCCTCAAACTTGTCCTCCTCACTGCACCATGAAAAATAGGCCCAGAAGGCATCCGCCATTTTACGGATGACCCGACGCACCTTCTCCCGTATTACTCGCATGGACTTCCAAATACTCTATGGGGCCTACGTCAGACCGCTCCTGGAGTACGACAACCCAGTTGTCTGCTCAGGACGCACGAAAGACGTCACTCTGATTGAGCGTTTCCAGCGAGCCGCTACGAGGATTGTTGCCGGCCTCAAATCTGTGGATTATGAAACGCGTCTCGCGATGCTTGATCTCTTTCCCCTGGGGTACCGTCGCCTCCGAGGG
>NW_008752008.1:427644-428347 GCF_000715545.1 Opisthorchis viverrini | reverse complement strand
ATTTAAAGCACTATTAGACATTCATTTATGCGAATCCTCGCGCTGGCGAGCATACTGCCCCGCACTGAGAACATAAAGAGCAGTGCTACACCCTTTTTTCACTTGTTCCTTTCAGGTGAACGACAGCCACTGACCGACAAGAACAAAACCGACCCGGGAGACTTGGGCAAAAGCCTCGATCCTGTGTATCAATCCGTGAATCCGTGAATCCGCGACAAAAAATAAGCAGAAAATTTGACCTGCTCACGCATCGGGACAATGCGGATCGTACGTTTTGCATACATTTCATATCCTGTGTGTCTACACAGATTAATGTTGTACTCCCAACTACCGGAGCCACAGAGTTGGTCCAGTCTATACTTAGAGGATTCTGCGCGGACGCCTAAGAGATTTGAGGGGCTGTTTCCAATCGCTGGTTGACCGTTCACTCTTAGGCGTCGGCTGCATTAGTGTGAGTCTAGGAAGGAGACCAAACGGGAACCTCGCATTCACGCATTCACGGATTCACGGATTGATACACAGGATCGAGGCTTTTGCCCAAGTCTCCCGGGTCGGTTTTGTTCTTGTCGGTCAGTGGCTGTCGTTCACCTGAAAGGAACAAGTGAAAAAAGGGTGTAGCACTGCTCTTTATGTTCTCAGTGCGGGGCAGTATGCTCGCCAGCGCGAGGATTCGCATAAATGAATGTCTAATAGTGCTTTAAAT
>NW_008752008.1:370782-427356 GCF_000715545.1 Opisthorchis viverrini | reverse complement strand
AAATCTTTTTTGGCATCTATCCTCATGATGTTTTCTGGTCCCTTTTCACCATGCATAACAAAGGCATTCGCTGAATCCCCTCCAAACGACACATGGACGCACTTTTCATCATTCAGAGGAAGGTGCCAGTCCAACGACCACTGTTTGGCAGCGTCTACATCCATTTGGAGGGCACTGGCATTGGAACTCCAAGATTTCAAGTCGTCCACAAAAAGCAGACTTGGACTTGCAGGAACGTCTGGGAGGTCGTTGGTGTAGATCAGAAACAGGAGTGGTCTCAAGACGGAGCCTTGAGGAACTCCAATGGAGACCGGCGCTGGAGAAGATTAGGCCGTGCCTATTATCAATCGGAATGAACTGCCTGATAGGAAGGCCTTGATCCAGCGGAGGATTTTCCCTCGAATCCCGTAAGACTCGAATTTTTTGGAGCAGCGGAACGTGTCGGACCCTATTAAATGCTTTTGAGAAGTCGAAAAATGTGGCATCCGATATGAGTCCTTCGTCCTTGACTTGGGTTAAGATGCGCACAAACACGAGCACGTTTGCCACGCTAGAGCGGTTTGGGAGAAATCCGTGTTGAGCTGGAGATATCTATCAGCTGGAAGTAAAGTGATTTAGGATAGCTCGCTTCAGAATGCACTCCATCACCTTGCACGGCACGCTAGTGAGGCTTATAGGCCTATGGCTGCCGGGCGATAGTCGGTCACCAGTTTTGTAGTTTGGCGTGACAATCGCTTCCTTCCAAGCAAAGGGAAGGCGGGCAGAGGGAGGTGAACACTTGACTAAACTGGCTAATGATTGGAGCAGCCGAGTGCGAGGTTGCGTGAACGAGAACAACCGAATTTCTAAGTTGGATTGGGCACAGTTCTGGTCAAAGGCTAATTGGTGCCGTCCTCTATGCGCGCCAGTGGAGTCCAACCAGAACCAAAAAACCTTCGTTTATGAGCTTCACACTCGTCGCACAGATACCGCTGAGGCCTTACCAGGACTATTTCTCACTATCTATGTCGGCCAACTGAGTGACCAGCATTTACTTTCCGTTGTTCTTGTTTTCCGGAGATATTAGACGGTAAAAATGAGCCTTGGCAGATCAAGTTTTACTTCCGTAAAATCAACCTACCTCTAGGGATAAATTTAGGGATATTTTGTTCGTAATCACGAAACTTCACGTTTTCGCGAACCTCTTCTTATATAACAATTCAGTTGGGGCCACCTATAAAGGTGTACAGTACGGTGAGGAGTTGGTATGGGAACGGAAGTAGGCAATTTGAGTCTACACAAGTTTCTTTCCAAGGCACAACCTAAACTACCCGAAATCCTCGTGTAAGGCATTTTGTTGAAATGGATATCCGCGTGGCGATGAAATCCACACACGGACTTTCAACACTGTTCATCTCAAACAATTCTGCTTCTTTAGACCGCTCGGCAGCCTTGTTCTCCCTAGATATGGTTATTTGGCACATGTCCCATCTAACCTAAAGCTCGCTACTTAAGCTTATGTCCCTCAGGCAGAGGTTGTCCCTGGCACGAGAGCCATTTTGTATTTGGGTTAAGCTCGGGCAAAATACTAGGCTTTTGCAAACGTCGCCACTAGCGCAAGACCTGCGGATCCGGTAGGAAAGGTACCAATAATATTATGGTGCAGCAGGCTGATTGGCCTCTGAACAGAGTGTACCGTGATTCGAACCGCATCGGCCGCGAGGATATGCTTTGTATGAACCGTTTATTCGTAGGCGGTGCTCTGTGGTACTTGCTCGCTGTCCAACTGGGGTGAAGCTGCCTCTCTGGCATTTTCGCAGGCGCCTCTGTAGAAGTTTTGTGGGGATATCCCAGAGGCGACTGTTCGCAGATAATTGGCCACAAGATGTATGTGGACGGAAGACGAACCACTTCCAATTTGGCGAGGCGAAACAAGTAGTTAACCTTTCAGGTATAACGTGGTGGAACCGTGTCAATAATTTTCTGCAGAAAACTCTGTTCTTCACGAACTTCTAAACACCCAGATCCATGAAAATGGATGGTGGTTTTAGATGTCTATCATGAATCGGCCCACATCATAACAAAAACGTTTCCTTCTCTAATTTTCACTCATCCGCAAGAATCCAAGAGCACTTCAGCTCCACCCCACCCATCAAGCGTCCCAAAGAAGCTCTCTCACTTCAAGATCTACGAAGATATGTTGCAAAGCTGCAGGATCTTCAGCTTCCAGAGGACTTTGCGGTGTGATTACTGGGAAATCTGCTAACTAATCTGTTCTGACCTACAGCTCTCGACCCGACTCTTGTTTCAGGTGCTTCGAAGAGAGGTACTATGCGCTTTGACTTGTCTTGCGCTATCTGTTTCAGTCCAAACAGCCATTATTCATCAGTTTGTCGGTATCCGTTGAAAGCTTATGGAGGAATGCATGGATGGATCAGTGTGCATCATCGTCTACTTAAGTGCCTCTTTCGACACGAAGCCTTCACATATCACCCCGGCTTGCGTGCTTTCGCTCTTCAGGGACTGAGGGGTATTTCTGGGGTAACAGGACGAGCGTCCATACCGTTTATTGTACAAGTTGTTTACAGTACTAAACGTAGATAGAGCATCTGCATGCCTTATTTCCCTGTCCCCCATTTCGGTGTCTACTGAGTGATAGCTACCAATAATTCGATGGCTTTTGCATCCTGTAAGGTATCAGTGTTCCTGAACCTTAGGTAACTGTAAAAAACTGTGGTTGCGTACGTATTTTCACCCGTCGAATTACTCCTGGTTGATCGGACAGTTGAAGTGGGCAACACATTGGCCGAAGTACTGAAAGCAACTTAGTTAGAAGTTGGCCCCTGAATTGAGAAGAAACGGAAATCAAAAACATGCAGAAATTGAGCGAAAAATAAGCATAAATTCAGTCCTCTGGAGATGGTTGAAAAAGCAAATGAGGGGGGCAAAATGAAAGTAAACATCCTTTGATCCATCCACAGAAACCCTGATACCTTACCAGTTAATGCGTGAAACGAAAGAACAGCGAAAGACTGACACCGTCGGAGCCGATTTAGTGTAATGGATAAAATATCGGAATAGCACTCACGTTCCCCGGGTTTTACCTTATGCTCAGCCATTTTGCCGCAGAGATGATGGGCAGAAATGGACTGAGCATGTATGGGGATGTATGTGAATGCAGACAAGCGGAAAGGACCAGGTACATGCAAACAGATAGGGGTGCTACGTGAAGGCGGAAATAGGGGGTTGAATGGCAGACGCGCAAATTCATCCTACGATAGAAGAAGTGAAGCGCTTTCGGATGAGTAAATATGTGAAAAAAGTACCTCCCGACTATCAACGATTCAACAGCAGACTCGAAAGTAACACTGCGAAATTAAGTTTATAGCGTTTTATCATGAGAATTTGTCAAATAATGTAAAGTCAGGCGAATTTCGCTATTCCGGTGCGCGAGCAATTAAATTATCGTGTTTCTTTCACAAAATACCGACCAAAATTTGGCCTCCAATGTTCCACAGCATATTTCTGGGAACCATTTTGGCCGATTTTAATGGATTCGCATTTTTTATAACCACACTACGCTCTGAGTATATACTATTCTCTCCGGGTATCATTCAAAAAGCCGGAGGACTTATCAACCGGTAGAGCTTTTTAATGTTTATTTGCTTACCGATTTATGGGATAACTAACAATTAGGGGCCTTGCGGTGGGTTTTTCCGGCCTACTAAATAAGCATAAACCTCCTACGCTTTTTAGTCCGAAGGTTTTGGCTACTGGTGGCAATTTTCCTTATAGAAAATTAACATAGGGCCTGTCCAGAATCGCCCTTTCTGCATCTTCCTCCTCGGAAATAACTTCAGAAAGATAAGCGCATCAAAATTCCAGAGCTGATTTCGGACATCCACCACGAGCTATCTGATTTTATTACTTCAGCGGCTTATTTGAGTTGGAAAAATTTGCAGCCTGGGCAATGGCGCTAGCTCTGTATCAGCTATTCTCATTTTTGGAAATTGCGGTCATTTTGCTGAGACTACCAAAAGTTACGTGTGGTAAATAAGATAAATTCCAGCACATCACTAGAAGTAAAAACTAAGCGTTGAAAACTTGTTTCCGCTATTGCTTTTATGAGTGTTTCCTGGAGCTTAGAATTTACCGGCAATTGAAAGGGACAGGGCGTGATGAAGCGGAAGGCTGATGGGATGCTGGAGTGCCACGAATAACAATTTTTGCGGGCTAGTGACTCAAAGTTGAGTTGTCTTTTACAGATAGCATAATTAAATGAAGCCCTGTTCTTAGATAATCCAGATCAGTGAAGTAGCACTCAAGATGACAAGCAGACTAACGTGGTATTTACACTCAACGAACGAACAAACCAAGGGACATCTGGTTACTCGAAATTGGTGAGATAATTAGGGCGTATTAGTGGGGTTTTTCGATCGCCAGAATTGCTGAGTGCCAAGTCACCTATCTGAATTGTGGAGGATTTTGCTCCCGCAGTTTCAAAATACGTCATACCTGATAGGACCTCCACTTATCTGCGGGACGCTAATATGGAGCTTTGTGCTTGCATAACCAAAGGCGGCTGCTGTAATTTTTTACCGTCACGATTAGTTTTAACTCCAAAGTTTTAACTCCTGAGCGAATGTAGGAGTGTCTTTGAACCAGCAGAAGCTTGCCCTCCTCAGCGTATTCGACTACCTGAAAACCTGGAGGAGAATAGGTCATGTTTTCCAGAGTCATTAAAATCTGACATTTCAAAGCCAACCGTATTAGATCACGTGGAGTTTAATAGACGCAAATAACTTCCCCATTAACCTTTATTTTCGGATTCAAAAGCACAAGTGGCATCAATTTGAAACGTGCAGAGATAAGACGAAGGGAGAGGCAACGTCTGTAACTGTCTTCTTTACCAAAAATCTAGGTTCTAGCCTTGTTACAACATGACTTTTTAGAGCGAGCTAGGAAAACGCCATGGCAGGCACAACCGTCAATGTGCATTACTGATGCAAAAGCTTCTGCACAGAATACTATTTTGGTGAGCCCGATATGCTGACAAGGAATATGCCCCTGGACGTTTACATGAACAGAAAAATTCGCTTGTGTTCACCTTCGTAGACGTTACACACTAATGTGAGCTTACATATGACTTTAATATGGATGAGGCGCCCGGTACGAGCGAGTTACACAAATTCTGCTGCTACAAAAAGGCGACGGCGTGCGGCAAGCTATGGCAAGAATAAGCTCAAACTGCAGTCCATACCCACCGATCTGACCTGGGATTACAGCCATCTTAGGGCGCGTTCTAACCAGGAGAGACCACGCGATTTTGTGCGATTTTGTCTGTGTTTAGGACTATTGATGCCGCGCATTAGACCCCTCTAGATGAATGAGGGCACCTTCGCATGATGATTAACTAAGTGCGTTTGTAAGCAGTAAATCATAATCTAGCCAGTCACATAAGACTTCGATTGTGTACATCGTTCTTTCAATTTTGCTTAGTGTTGTATCAGCCAGTGATGTCGTGGGTGCCGCATCAGTGCAAAGTGGCAGTCGTAACTTTACATGGCTTCTGCGGAGCAATGCTTGCTACAGGTAAAGCGACGCTTAAGTTGCCAATGTGGTGTTAAATCCGCCCACTATGATCCTTTTAATTTTTGTCTGCTGTGAATATGTAGCCTGAGTCTGAGGTTTGCTATGGATGTCCACCTAAGTTCTAACATATGATGTTCATAGCCCCGTTTGAAGCTGAGTGGTGTTCCTACCCTAGCGCCTGTTTGCCTAGAAGGAAGCAACGAGGTGGCGAGCTGGAATAGGCATCATTAAAGTATTTGCAGTACATAATGCACGCTAGCTATTCGGTTTTAATGAACAAGCCCCGATATAGTCCGTAGCTGTCTCCAGTGACAGAGTGCATGCCAAACGAATTCGCCTAATACACTGATCGGACCATATTTTTTCTGTATCTGCTCCGTATTGGGGCAAGTAGTGGCATGCTTCCAAGCCATTTTAATCATAACGATCTCCCCATGGGGTGTCTAATGCTGTCGAAATGAATTTTACCGTTGAACAAACAGTGATTTCAAACTGCAGCGGTTACTTCTGTATCACCTGAAATGGTTCTTGCCCAGATAAAATGTCACGGTTTAGGGAACGGCTTACTATGAAGTTCCAGACAGTCTACGAAAATTTTATTATTTCAGTTATTTGGATTAAACTTCCTTGTCATCTGCCGCAGTGGAATTCATGCCAAAATGACCTGGATTTTCAAGTTTCGAAATATATTTTCGTTTGTTGTATATCGCAAGAATATTGCAACTTGACTGCACAGTTCCATTTATTTTTTGAGAACCATTTACAACTCGGACAACCTACAACTTTTGCCATCTTAAAGTTCTAGCGAAAGACAACTATGCAGCCGGTCAGTTTTTATGAGCTAATATATATCAGCGATGCACGGTCGAAATGCCATGTTTGGGGAATGTACGACGTGTATTAACATTTCTTCCAGTTTTGTGAATTCGGACGCTCCGCGACACTCTCTTTAAATCAACGTTACCAAAATGTGACCTACAACTCTTCAAACTTCTAAAACATGCATAATTCCCGGAATAAGTTGTTCGCAGGCCTTGGGAGTTTTTCTGTTATACTACACTCTAATTGATACTGCTGATGACGTTGCACTTCTGTTTATCTATTTTCCATCCAGCAACCCCAAACCGGTAGAATTACCGACAGATTTTCCTACACAAGACTACGATCCCCCTGCTGCATGCGCGTACAACTCTACTGAAATGATTAGGCCTGTTTCGCCAACCTTTCCCCAATGGCACTTAAACGGTGGGAAGTTCTGTCTGAGGAGGTAGTGGCTACGGGAACCGAGGAAGACTTCAAGATTCTTGGCATATATATGGGAACGAGGAATATAGGTTACGTTTGTGTTTGCTACACATCGGATACAAAAATATATCATCGAATACCGAGAGTGCGTAATGATGTGTCCAGTTTTGCGTGGGCTGATCGAGAGGTGATGAAGTTCATAAGAAACCCTCGATTGCCTTCTCATAAGACATACTGACTGATTCGACTGGACATTGGAAGTGAAGTATTCAGGTCCATATTCCGCCTAACAATCCTCGCCACATCCAGTCCTGTCAAGGCGTAATTACGAACGGCCTCTTACCGACTTGGTCTTCACGGTGGAGGACATTACTCAACTCTTGCACAAGATCAACCCATTCTGCTCTTATGGGGCCAACGGGGTCCCTCCAAGGGTCCTGGAGGAAACGTCGTCTACACCGGTAAATCATCTCTACATGGTGTTTCGTCAGTCGCTTGACGGAGGCCGTCTGCCCTCTGCTTGGAGGGGAGCGATTGTCTCGCCAGTCTACAAAACTGGCGACAATCGCCTGGCAGCTACAGGCCCATGGGCTTTTCTAGAGTGCCGTGCAAGGTAACGGAACGCATTCTGAAGCTTATTCTAGACCCCCTGCGTCCAACAACTTGATATCTCCAGTTCAATCCGGGTTTTTCCCGAACCGTTCTTGCGTGACGAACATGCTCATGTCTATGGACAGCTTGAACCAAGTCAAGGACGAGGGTCCCGCATTGGATGCCATATGCTTACAACCTCTCAAAATCATTTAATAGGGCCCCAGATGTCTCGCTGCTTCACAAACTGGAGTGTTACGGGATCCAAGGGAAAATCCTATACTGGATTTAGGCGTTCTTTCAGACAGATAATTCCGAATGAAAATAGACTCGACCTACTCCTTTCCAGCGCCGGTCTCCTCTGAGGTTCCTCAAGCTCCGTTTTTGGATCACTGCCGCTTGTGATATACGTTGACGCCTTTCCAGACGTGCTTCATGTCTGCCTTTTGCATACAAATTGACATCCCGGTGTTCAAATGCCAGTAACCCCCAAATGGATGTAGACGCTGCAAAGCAGTGACCGTTTGAATGGCACCTTTTTTGAATGACGAAAATTGCGTCCTTATGTCATTGGAGGAGACTCAGCGAATGACTTTCCATGAATAGTAAGAAAAGACCAGAAGACATTATGAGAGTATGCGCCAAAAAGGATATGGCTCCCTGGATCTCGTCAAACATACCTTTCTCACTGCACCGTGAGAGATAGGCCCAAAAGGCATTCGCCATTTTACGGATGATCCGACGCACCTTCTCCCGTATTACTCGCATGGACTTCCAAATACTCTATGGGGCCTACGTCAGACCGCTCCTTAAATACACCAACCATTTTGTCTATTGAGGACGCACGAAAGACGTCACTCTGATTGAGCGTGTCCAGCGAGCCGCTACGAAAATGGCCACCGGCCACAAATCCGTGGACTGCGGAACGCACATCGCGGTGCTTGATTCTTTTCCCTGGAGTATCGTCGCCTCCTGAGGGAGCTACTTATCACTTATGCTCTGCTTGAACAAGGCTTGGCAAGCAGGTTTTTCACCGTTGACCCAGCAAACACACGATGGAGAGCGCACACATTCATCAGGAAATTTTTTTCATTTCGAATAGTAGCTGCGTGGAATGAAATTCCTCCGACGGTTGTCCGCCCTCCTTCTAGAACCCAGTTCAAGGCACCATTAGGTACTTATCTACGTGAGTCCTCGCGCTGGCAAGCATTGTTTCGCGCTGAGAACTTAAAGAGCAGTGCCATCCCCTTTTTCATTAGTTCTTTTCAGGTAAACGACAGCTGCTGAACGAAAAAGACAAAACACACCCGGAAACTCAAGCAAAAGCCTCGATCCTGTGTATCAATCCGTGAATCCGTGAAAGATTATCAAAGGGGTCGATATTTATAAGGAGCAAGTCGCCTCACATGTTCAAACCCCCAATCTGGAGGATCAGGAGACTTGGTCATTCAGACCTACATCCACTGTCAACATGGTATGGGAGGCTCTGTGAGTGTCATATGAACTCTTCCCAGTATGGCTCAATGGGGTATGAAGGTGTACAAGCTGTCACCCCGCAGAAAGGCTGTCTCCGTGACGCATCATCGTGCCATGTGCCCGATGTGGCTCAGGACGCGTCCGCTGTGCCCGGGAGGCTGGGCAAAAGCCTCGATCCTGTGTATCAATCCGTGAATCCGTGAGTGCGTGAAAACTGAAGCTGTATGTGTTTTAGTCATTCTCTTCAATCGAGCGGCACATTCATATCAAGGCAGTCGGCATGACCAGTCGGCTGGGTGGCGATGGAAGGGTCGCGGTCCCTGTCCGTGCGAAGAGACACTCTCTCCATTTAGATGGTTCAGGAAAGAAACGTCGTAAAGGTAAGATTTCCGCTGGGGACTCGCTCCAATTTTCTTATCTGCATGATTACTGTCGCTCCCGATTATGAGATGAATTTGGGTCAAACCGGTGTTTACAGCTCAAAAGTGTGTTCAACTATATACTGGATATAATGAGTTAATTTTTCTTTCTGTTTTGGGGATGAAAGCAGACACTGTCATATGGCGTCCTTTATGGCGCATGATTTGCGGTCTGAAAATCGAAAAAAAATCCCGTCACAAACGCGATACAGGACATGACCTATATCGCGTTTGTGACGCGAGGTGATATGGTTTTACCGTGTGGTGGGTGCATCAAACGAAAGCAGCTGTGCTGTACAGTTCACAAATTCTTCTTCCTTTTGCTCTTAGTTGGGGCGAGATGGACCAAGTGGTTAGAGCACGAATTACTGACCGGAAGGTCCGTGGTTCCAAGCCGACCTCTGCCCCTCGACTTCCCCTGTCTAGGCTTGGGCACCCTGGCAGTATCACAGCCCTCGTGCTTCCGTCTGGTGGCATGGCAGCTAGGCACCGCAATGGTGCTACAGCTGAATGATTTATATTTTACATTATTTTGTATTTATTTTGGTCTTAGTCCTTCCATAACACGTGTTGCACGACAACATTTGGATGAATGTCTTTGAGCCAAGCTTCACTTAGCACCGATTACCTCGCATGTATGCGGTTCCACACCTGCAAAACCAAATGGGCGCGCTCGGTTAATTGAAAAAAACACATTCAGCTGTAGCACTTTCGGTGCTCAACTGCCATGCCACCCGTAGGAAGCACGATGGCTGGGATACTGCCAAGTAGCCCAAGCGTAGACAGGAGCAGTCGAGAGGTTCGAACCATGAGCCTTACCACTGAGTTATCTCACCTGATAACTTGCACAGCATTATATCATCGATGCCCGAACGGCTGGTCTGAACGTAGGAAAATCAGAATGGGTGAAAAGCAGCAAAGCAAGCCCCATGAGGGAGGTACAGAAAAGGTACCATCTGGGTGCAAGGGATGCTGTGCTTTGACTGAACCCACAAGCACCGTGTTGCTCGTACGCAGCGGTAGTGATTTCGGTGTTTTGGAATGAGGACTCCGAAGATCAGTATGGCAACAAACATCGTTGACAAATCGTGGTCGGACTCACGAGCACCCGGAACATTACCTCATGTCGGGGGTTTCTAACCATGACTTATTCACAAAAGACAGACAGGACATAGAAATGTTTCGCTTTTTCCTGTTTGAAATTATCAGTATAATTATCTAAGTTGAAGAGCTTGCTATCAAGATGGCGTCTACACTAAGGCCGGTGGACTTGGACTATCTGGATGGCATTGTCTTGTTAGTTGATGACTGCCAGTTCAAACGGTCTCCGAATAGAACTCTGGATATGATCACTAGTATCGGTACTTGTTTTTATCCTTAAAGTTCAGAGTCGCCTCAGGAATTTCGACCACCTTGTGTTCTAATACTTCAAGAATAGAAAATTCATTTTGTTGACAGGTTTATCCATTTCGGCTACTGCATAATACATGACAAACTCAGTGCGGGCATTTAATCACGAGCGATCGCAAACCCGCCATAAACACGGTACGGTTTCGAAGGCATCCGCTGTGTGTAGGAGCATCAAGACAAACGTGTATGCTCCTCGGGCCAGGCGAGCCATATGCGGCCAAATGTTTCAGACCTTTGAGTCGCTGGCTCTAGTCTCTTGAAATCACAAAGGCCGCTGCCCCGCGTTCCGAGCATTTGGGCCCCCGGATGGACCCTCACATTCTTCCAATACCTTGTTGGTTGCGTTTTCTAGTCAGTGACCCAATATGGGGTATCTGAGCCAAACCCCCTTCATCCTGGGTACCCGGGAAGTGTCATTGAGCTTTACAGCTCATCATTCATTGACTGTTTCCTGCGCGCCTTTCAACCAAGTCCTTTTGGTTCATTCTGCTGCCAACCATCTTACCGCTTCTCTGCATCTAACGCTCTGTTCAATGAAATAGGCCTAAGTAAAACCTGATTACGTTCAAGGGGCCTATCCCACACCTTGGCCTTCAACGTCATTACTCTGTATCTGTCCAAACTTTGTGTCCTCTTTACTCGATGTATGCGTCCTTTGGAACGCGCGTTCAGGACTGCCGTTTGGTCGTACACAAGCCGTTTGAGACGAATCAGTATTTCCTGCACTTGACTCTTCAGATGCCTGGTGATCTTGATGCAGTGACTCATGTCTGCGACGTGGGAGTTGTGCTTAGTCCAGGGCTGATTGCGCCTCACTGGTTCTCAGTATATGGTCGTTGTGCAGTTCGGTTGACGAATTCCATTAAGGTCAGGGTATCTCAATACGGTAAATAGGTCTTATTTATTGCATCGACATACGCTCCGGTAAACAGCAGCCATGAGGCTGATAAATATAGATTACAAATTTATCGGAAGCTTCCAAGGTTCCTTCAGTTAGCATGAAATGCTGATGGTAAGCGCTTTGAATGTTCAGTTCAATGTTTCAGCGCAAGCTCTCATGTGTTAGTAGGGGATCGCTAACTGCAAACCAGCCATGGACTCACTTGGATCGTGAAGCACTCAGGTACCGGTAGGCAGCTTCGATACAGGGTTTTCATTTTAGTGTGCGCCACTTGACTCCAACCACGGCATTGTGCGGTCACGTTTGTTTTCACTTCCTCTCTAGAACACACCGGCTGACGCAACGCCATTCCGTTCATCACTTGCAAAGCGTTCCTGCAGTCCGAAAATATCGCTTTCGGTTGGTCTCTATATTTGAGTGATGACTGAGAAAAGCTGGGAGTCATACCCACAGCTTTTGAAACCCCTTGAGCGAGGTCGCACTAACCCCAGTGAACACTGGGTCTGGTCATGGTCAACAGGTCTGATTGGTGGCCGGAAAACTATATAGGCAACAAACGACTGCGTGCACGCAGATGGCTTAGATATTGACTGCTAAGGTACCTCGGGATTGCCAGAGATGCTTATGGATAGAGAAAGCCCAAGAAATGGAGGAAACTTTTGGAAAGTGAGAACAGCCGTACCCTATTTCAGTCGATCGGTCCCACGAAAGCGGGTTCAAGAAAACGATTTTAGAAGGAAGCTACCTCGATTTATTCGCACAGATATCAGGTTGAGCGATCGGGTGAGCATTTTGGGGAGCACTTCAGTTGACCCCCCATCTACCCAACCTCTGGATAGACCATGTGAACCCGAAAGCAATGTCGACGCCAGTCCCCAATCGACAAAGGAAGTTCAGAGTGAAGTTTCTGTACTTCAGTGCTAGAAAGCTTTTGGTGCAGACGGTTAGCATTCAGTGTCCTTCAAAAAGGATGCCAGGTCCCTTGTAGTTAGTCCGTCGCGTTCACTTCAAAATATTTGGAGAATAGTGGCCGAGTGCTTCGGCGTTGGTTCTTATATTCACAAGCTGTTCGAGGACATCATGTGAGAACCATTAGCTAATCAGTCTAACGGATATTGCCTCCAAAGTGTCCCATGACACTATTCTGCATAGGTTGATTCATCATCGGGAGGGTCGTATATGCGAGAACCATGCTGGATTTCGCCGTTGCCAGGGTCACATCGCACTAAAGCTGCACGATTCCCCTGACGGCCAATACCGTTTGACTCCTCCGATCATCATCATCACCATCATCATCATCATCATCGTCGTCGACAGCATGACATCAGTGTTCAACATCGACGCTTCGCTGCCGTACAACCATGTGTTTTGTCCTCTTGGATAAGGATCAGTCAGAGTCGTTAGTTCACAGGAATGGACAATACAAACAACTTCGAGGGAGCTATACTGCAACAAGTGGGCCGTTGCGCGATATGGAATTCAACTGAACCAGGATATAAAGAGGGCTAACAATCCAGTAGGATGTATGTGAGAGGCTGAAGTGTGGAAACAAGGTTTCAGTATACAAGACAGATAGCAAATTGGGTTTGTCCGCTTTGAGGTAGTTCTAACACCGTGATTTATTGGGAAGCCTTATTGTGGAGAAAAGAATAAAGGTGGACGGGGAAGCGACAGTGTTGACTTACTACAATAATTCCTAGGTATCCACACTTCCAGAGACTCATTCAGGCAATCTGCATAGAAACTGACAACAAGAACATCATTGACACCGACTAGCAGCCAACCAGATGCAGTGCGGATCTCGTGGTCTCCATTCTGAAAGGCAAGAAGCACCGACAGCACCCAAACGTTTTGTAACCTCATTCATACAACTCTGTCAGCTCAAGGGTTAGCAACATCTCTGCAGCCGTCAACCTGAATTGAGCATGGAAAGCAGCACTCTTCGGAGAACGAGGGTTCGGCATAAGCAATACATGGTCTAATTAACAGTTTCTGGTGCTGGACACACTCTTCAACGGAAAACTCGCTACAGATACGTATATACCAACCCAGACGAGCTATGGTTCTGAGACAACGACTGTCGAACACCTGAAGACGGTCTCAGTTCCCCTGCTCCAACAGGCCAAGTCTCACAGCCATACAAAACAGCCCGCACTGTAGCTTGATACACGCCCCTTGAGATTCAGGATACACCACTGACGCCATAGATGTCTCAAATTAGCGAACGTGACCCGAACCTTGCGAATTCGTGCATTTACCTCATACGTCACACCACAATCAGAACTGACGTAACTTCAAAGGTACGTAAAACGCCCCACAACATGGAGTGCCTCTCCCTGGATTGTAAGTGAGGTGTTCAGTGACTGCATGTCCAGGAGCATGATCTTACACTTTGTGGATGCAAAGTGCATACCAAAGGACGGAATGAATAGCTAGTTCATAAAAAACAACTGCGCCTTCTCCGGATTGAAAAGGTGAGCAAGCGTGTGAAGAACACATCAGTCAACCGAGTGGAGCGCGCCCTGGAAATCCAGGAATACTAGAGTTGTAGCTCGCTTATACATATGGTGTTCTGGCACCTGACAGTGTGAAGATTTGGTCAATGCAACACCTGCCAGGCCGGAATCCCACTCGCTGCTGCGAGTCAGTGTTTCACGAGCCACCGTAAGGCGACGAAGCACAAGTGACGCAGCAATCTTGTTACAACCGGGGTCAAGCTGCTCTCCCTGTGGTCACCTCGTTCACTACGCGCCCCTTTCTCGAAAATGGGCACTATAGCCGACTCACCACAATTGTCTGGGACAGACACCCTTTCCAAAATGCAGGCCAACAGAGCAGACAAGCGCTAACTGAGGATTTCACCCCCGTCTTTGAACATTGCAGGTGGGAGGTCATCTGGACCAAGAGCTTGGTGGCACTTCAGAGAACAGTCATACACCTCTGAGGCTGTTGGGGGTTCCACGTTCACTGTCCGGGATTCTACGTCAACTATGGGCTCCAGACGACTGGCAGCTGGTGGTTACGACAGCTGTTCGAAGTATTCGACCCGGTCAAGGAGTTCTTTATTTAGGATGGTCACCCCATGCTGATCCTTAATGGTTTGGCTCACAGATGGTTTCCGGGGATCGGTCGGGCGGATCAACTGAGATAATCTTCGGGCATTCCCGGCTTTCTGAGCGTCTTCCATTTCCTTAACTTTCCGTGTCCACCAGATTTCGCGGTCGGCTCGCATGCTCACTTCCTCTTGACGTCCGATAATTTGTCGAGTCAGGTTATGTTCGGGACCGTCCGGGATATTCTTCTGGGATTTGGGCGGCGCCACTGGTCGATGTGATATATAGTGATTGAATGAGCGTGGTAGTGCCTTGTCACAAGCAAAACTCCCAGAACTGTGCAAACGGGGCGATCTCGTTGCAGTATGAGTTCGCATCTGATGGTGGGGCCTTTGTAAGAGACTCTAGAAGATGATGCTGCTAAGTTCGTCCAACATCCGGATCTGCCAGTCTTTCGGCTGCCAAGCGATTCGTCCGCACCTTACGTGGCCCAGGAAAACGTAGGGAGAAGCTGCTCCAGATGAGTGCGTGGTTGGAATCCACAACTGTGTTCCAAAACGACTGGCAGTCAGCTATTGATCTGCGCTATCGATAACTGATGGCAATGTGACCGATGTGAGTTCGTCGCCGGCACGTCGTTGCAAGACACCAAATGACCAGACGACTTCTGTTATTCCGGAAGTTAGTGCTGCATAAAACCCTGCGATTAGCACACAACTGAAGCGATCGCTCACTATTGTTCGTACGTACCGAGCCCAATCCTTGTCGACCTCTTAATTAAGTCTCAGGTACGCTAAACCTGCATACTTGTGCATTCATATCCCCGGTAACCACCACGACATCTGAGCTTTCAGCTCGCCGCATCAAGACATTCAGGGCATCGTAAAACCTGTCTTTGACGGCGTCGGAGCTACAGTTGGGGCGTAGGCAGAGACAATAAACAGACATCGATCAACTTCTCATTTGTGGGACCCCTTCATAGACGTTGCCAGACGAACCGTACAGAGACGACTATCAACAGGTATCCAGTCATACCCGGTGACCTAAGACGATACCAACCCCGACACATCCAGCCCCGGCAGCCTCTGGATCACCAGATGTGCGTAGCCGGAAGTGAGTGGAGAGTGATAGGGCGGCTAGCTCAAGCACTGCGAGATGGTCAGTGATTAGAGCGCGAGTTTACTGACCGGAAGGTCCGTGGTTCCAATCGAACCTCTGCCCCTCGACTTCCCCTGTCTAGGCTTGGGCAACCTGGCAGTATCGTAGCCCTTGTCCTTCCTTCGGGTGGCATGACATTTTTAAATTTGCCAGTGCGATTCAAGAACGCATAGGGTTCGCGAAAATACTTTCAAAAGACAGGAGATGAAACATCCTGTAACTTCATTTGTTTTTGGTGCTGAATTTTGCCCTTGAATTGGTGGCCGGTTACAGCTTCATCCTGTATCGAATCCCATGACACCTCTCCGGCTAAATAAAACGACATTTAAACTGCCTCATCTTGTGGTCATATGAAGGCCTAAGCTTTTTGGCTAGATTACCGGCCGCAGAGCTGCGGATCGTGGTGTTGACTGGAAAAACTAGACTGACCACCGTCTAGCTCTTGCCCCATAATACATCTCGTGATTTGCCGTGTTACACAAACCATGGGATCGCCCCTTTTTATCGAAAGCTCAGTTACCAAAATGCGCACCTTAAGAGAGGATATTGGCTATCTGTACCCTGGTATACTCGATTGTCTTGTCAGGTGGTGTTCGCACTTCCCGGTTTCCGAAGACGGCGGTTCCACTTGGGGGTATCAGGGAGAAATTCGCTAAGAGTTTTCCAACCTTATTTTGGTTGTTCCGCGCTAAAATGGGTAAATGCTGGTCCCGCTCAATTTGGTGGCCATCGTCAGTGTAAATCTCTGGATGCCAGGGTTCGGACCCGAGTCGCGCGCCGGACGTATCACTTACGAAACAAGTGTTCGGTAAAAAGACCCATTGGATTCAGGACAGATACACAAACTAATAAGAAGCAGCAAGTGCTTAGGAAGCAAGCATGGGTTGGGTAACCAGAAATTTGGGGACAGCATCGTGGATGATTTGTCCAGTTCTCTGTTTACAGCGTAATCCCAGATGAACATTCGGTAGCTTTTTCAACCAACGTGCACTAGAGGGCGATTGAGTGATTGCAACTTTCGTTTTATAGTGCAGGCTCTGAGTGAGTCCACTGGGAGTGGGGTATTGAACGGCATGTTGCGCGCTCGAATGATTGTGCCAGAAAATTAACAAGTCCACCTCTTCCACTAACGGATCGTATTTGGAAGAACGTGTCATCCTTTTTAACAGAACGGGGCCTGGAGTCGATAACCAAATTGGAAGAGAGGTGCCGTACGTTGACTTCCGGTGGAAGTTAAGGAATCTTTCATGTGGTGTCGTGTTAGTAGCGGTGCACAATAAGGAGCGAACAGAGTGCAAAGCATCTAGAAGCACACATTCCCACTCGGTAATGTCCCGTTGTTGGGTCTTCAACGCCAGAGTGATAGACTTCCAAAGAGTACCATTAAGCCGTTCGACTTGTCCGTTACCGCGCGGATTGTATGGGGTAGTTCGACTGGTTGCTACACCCCTGTCGTGAAGAAACGTTTGTACTTCACCTGACATGAAAGCTCCACCACGATCAGAATGGACGTATGAGGGCATTCCGAACAAAGAGAACAACTGATTAAAACACTTGATCACGGTGGATGAGGACACATCCGTACACGCGAAGGCGAATGGGAAACGAGAGTACTCGTCGATCATTGTTAGAAGGTATTTGTTGTGGGAGGTCGATGGAAGTGGGCCTTTAAAATCTATGCTGACGCGTTCAAACGGCTGTGTAGCTTTAATAAGATTGCCAAAAGGGTGATTGAGGAAACGAGGCTTCAATTCCGAACAAATACTACACTGATTTGTAATCGCCTTAACATCCTCGGTCGAAAACGGCAAATTTTTTGAGCGAACGAAATGAAGCATCCGCGTGATACCGGGGTGACATAATGTATTATGAAGATGTTTGAGATCCACCTGTGACATCGCAGATACGTAATCAGTCCGCGATAGTGCGTCAGCGGCTTTATTCTGATTACCTGGACGGTACTGGACATCGTAATGAAAACAGGACAGTTCAAGTCTCCATCTCTGGATTTTGTCGTTTTTTACTTTGCCTTTGTGTTGTTTGTCGTACATAAAGGCGACTGATCGTTGGTCCGTGACAAGTGTGAAGTGATTGCCGATCAGGTAGTGTCTCCACTTTCTCAGAGCTTCAACAATCGCGTACGCTTCTTTTTCGATTGCTGAATGATGCCGCTCACTGTGTGACAGAGTGCGTGAAAAGAAAGCTACCGGGCGCCCGTCTTGATTGAGAGTGGCCGCAATGGCTATGTCGGAAGCATCAGTTTCCACAACGAGTGGACGAGTGTAGTCTATGGTGAAAACGGCTGCCTTTTCCAAATCGTGTTTGAGCTTATTCAGTGCCGCTTGTACGCTATCTGGAATCGGGAAGATCTGATTGCGGACGATTTGATGAATCTTATCTGAGAAACATGGGATCCAGTGTGCGTAGTATGCCAGCATTCCGACCAATCTTCGTTGTGAACGGATGTCACATGGATGAGGCAACTCCCGTAGGGCTCGAAAACGTTCAGGATCCGGTTTTATCATACCATGAGATATTTCGTATCCCAGTAATAGTACTTTCGCAGTAGCTATGATGCTCTTTTTCTGGTTAAATGTAATACCGTGACGTTTTGAGGCCTCTAAGAATTTCTTCAAATTTCGATCATGTTCCTGGGCATCGCGACCACACACGGTAACATTGTCAACATATGCGAATGTATCGAGCAGATTTTCCTCGCGTATGATGTTGTCTATGGTGCGTTGAAAGCAGGCCACACCATTAGTAACTCCGAACGGAATGCGGCGAAATTGAAAGAGTTTACCACATGCCTCGAATGCAGTATATGGCTTGTCTTTGTCGAGAATGGGGATCTGGTGGTACGCACTTTGAAGGTCTAGTGTGCTAAACACCGTGTAATGGGAAACCTTCTCTACAAGTTCGTCCACCTTCGGCAGAGGATACGCATCAAGGTAAGTGAAGCGATTTATGGTTTGACTGTAATCGATGACCATGCGCTTCTTATGCCTGTCATTCGTAGTAACGAGAACCTGAGCGCGCCAAGGAGAGTTAGACGGCTCAATAATTTTGTCAGCTAGTAACTTCCGAACCTCCGTCTCGATAAATACCGTATCCGTGCGAGAGAAACGACGAGATTTAGTGGCAATTGGAGTACATCCAGGGGCGAGATTATCAAACAAAGAGGGGGCGTTAACTCTCGCTGCTTTCAATGTGCATATGGCGAATGGGGGCCGCTTACCCGTGAATGGTATGATGACACTTTGGTGTTGACTGAGGAAATCCAAGCCAAGGATGACGTCTGAACACAAATTGGATAAGAGCGAGAGTTTGACACTTTCGTATAGTGTGCTTTTGTACAGAACGGTAGCATAAAGATGACCGCTAGTAACACACGATAAGTTCGTTGAAGCCATCGAGATAGCGCTCTTAGAGGATGTTATTGTCCAACCATGCTTTAGTGCGATGTCAGAAGAAATATAACTTTCGCAACTACCAGTATCGATAAGTGCGTGAAGTGGGATATTATTCACTATAACATCAACGATTGATTTGGAAAGTCCCATGGATGAAGAGATGTTGAAAATGGATGAGACACCAGGGTTCACCGTCGATGTGATACGGCTTGAACCCAGTTTGGATCGACAAACTTTTTGGAAATGACCTTTCTTGCCGCAAGAATGACAGAAAGACTCACGAGCCGGGCATTTTGAACGAATGTGCTTACCGTTGCCACAGAAGAAGCAAGATAAGGATGTGCTTGCAATCGTGTCACTAGATTCCATCTGAGAGATAAAAGCATCACGAACAGGAGTAAGAGGCTTATCAGTTTTGATAGATGCGGCGCCACAGGGAACATGAGAAGACGAGTCGTATGAGAGTGACTGTTGTTGAGCATGTTCAAGCAGACGTGCCTCGTCAAAAGCTTGTTGAAGCTTAAGAGTGTGTTTTTCTAGTAGTCGTTGGCGAACGGAATTAGACTGCAAGCCTGTGATAAAAGCGTCTCGAATAGCCTCATCCCGATGTTCATCGGCAGAAACCGCACGAAAATTGCAGTCCTTGGCAAGGTAACGTAATTTTTGCAGGAACGCGTCGACTAATTGGCCCGGTTCTTGTTTGGTAGTAGCCAGCACGTGGCGGGAAAACACTTCATTTTTGGGTTTAATGTACATCTTTTCGAGCGTCTGGATGGCGTCTTCGTAAGTAGTACAATCACAAACATGTTGATAGACGGACGGAGAAAGGAAATTTACCAAAAGTTTTCTTTTGTCAACGTTTGGGAGTTCGATGCATGAGAGGAAGTTCGTAAACGTTTCGTGCCAATGGATCCATTGTTCTGAAGCAGAAGAGGATTGGGGATCGGCGTCAAACCGATCTGGGCGAAACAATCGTTCCATTGTGTTTTGATAGAAGATTAAATTGTTGCGCACTCGAATGATTGTGCCAGAAACAGAGAACGAGGATTGCCGAATGATTGGCTTTAATCTTCTATCAATTTCAGTACATCAGCTAAAACATTAGGAAACACAATTAGCTCAACGAGTAGCGAGTAAAAAGTTAAACACAACGTCAATATATAACATTCTTCCCCGCCGGAGGGATTATTGTCAGGAGAATATAAATTAGGCTTCGCGGTTTCGAAGATTATACGGTCGAACACGCTGTTGGTCTGTGATGTACTGTAGGACATTCCCTGGAACCTCACTGGGTTGTTCTGGTGGTGCCGTTTCGCCTCCAGGAGGATCAAGCGAGTGTGATTGAGTCTCGTCTGGAGGAGCCGCTGCACTTTCGATTGATTCAGATAAATAGACATCTGATATTGTCTGTGCTTTGGGTGCCAGATGTCTAAGAGAAACAGTTTCTTCCTTTCCGTTCGGGAAACGAACGCAGGCATACTGCGGGTTACAATTAACAAGTTCCACCTCTTCCACTAACGGATCGTATTTGGAAGAACGTGTCATCCTTTTTAACAGAACGGGGCCTGGAGTCGATAACCAAGTCGGAAGAGAGGTGCCGTACGTTGACTTCCGGTGGAAGTTAAGGAATCTTTCATGTGGTGTCGTGTTAGTAGCGGTGCACAATAAGGAGCGAACAGAGTGCAAAGCATCTAGAAGCACACATTCCCACTCGGTAATGTCCCGTTGTTGGGTCTTCAACGCCAGAGTGATAGACTTCCAAAGAGTACCATTAAGCCGTTCGACTTGTCCGTTACCGCGCGGATTGTATGGGGTAGTTCGACTGGTTGCTACACCCCTGTCGTGAAGAAACGTTTGTACTTCACCTGACATGAAAGCTCCACCACGATCAGAATGGACGTATGAGGGCATTCCGAACAAAGAGAACAACTGATTAAAACACTTGATCACGGTGGATGAGGACACATCCGTACACGCGAAGGCGAATGGGAAACGAGAGTACTCGTCGATCATTGTTAGAAGGTATTTGTTGTGGGAGGTCGATGGAAGTGGGCCTTTAAAATCTATGCTGACGCGTTCAAACGGCTGTGTAGCTTTAATAAGATTGCCAAAAGGGTGATTGAGGAAACGAGGCTTCAATTCCGAACAAATACTACACTGATTTGTAATCGCCTTAACATCCTCGGTCGAAAACGGCAAATTTTTTGAGCGAACGAAATGAAGCATCCGCGTGATACCGGGGTGACATAATGTATTATGAAGATGTTTGAGATCCACCTGTGACATCGCAGATACGTAATCAGTCCGCGATAGTGCGTCAGCGGCTTTATTCTGATTACCTGGACGGTACTGGACATCGTAATGAAAACAGGACAGTTCAAGTCTCCATCTCTGGATTTTGTCGTTTTTTACTTTGCCTTTGTGTTGTTTGTCGTACATAAAGGCGACTGATCGTTGGTCCGTGACAAGTGTGAAGTGATTGCCGATCAGGTAGTGTCTCCACTTTCTCAGAGCTTCAACAATCGCGTACGCTTCTTTTTCGATTGCTGAATGATGCCGCTCACTGTGTGACAGAGTGCGTGAAAAGAAAGCTACCGGGCGCCCGTCTTGATTGAGAGTGGCCGCAATGGCTATGTCGGAAGCATCAGTTTCCACAACGAGTGGACGAGTGTAGTCTATGGTGAAAACGGCTGCCTTTTCCAAATCGTGTTTGAGCTTATTCAGTGCCGCTTGTACGCTATCTGGAATCGGGAAGATCTGATTGCGGACGATTTGATGAATCTTATCTGAGAAACATGGGATCCAGTGTGCGTAGTATGCCAGCATTCCGACCAATCTTCGTTGTGAACGGATGTCACATGGATGAGGCAACTCCCGTAGGGCTCGAAAACGTTCAGGATCCGGTTTTATCATACCATGAGATATTTCGTATCCCAGTAATAGTACTTTCGCAGTAGCTATGATGCTCTTTTTCTGGTTAAATGTAATACCGTGACGTTTTGAGGCCTCTAAGAATTTCTTCAAATTTCGATCATGTTCCTGGGCATCGCGACCACACACGGTAACATTGTCAACATATGCGAATGTATCGAGCAGATTTTCCTCGCGTATGATGTTGTCTATGGTGCGTTGAAAGCAGGCCACACCATTAGTAACTCCGAACGGAATGCGGCGAAATTGAAAGAGTTTACCACATGCCTCGAATGCAGTATATGGCTTGTCTTTGTCGAGAATGGGGATCTGGTGGTACGCACTTTGAAGGTCTAGTGTGCTAAACACCGTGTAATGGGAAACCTTCTCTACAAGTTCGTCCACCTTCGGCAGAGGATACGCATCAAGGTAAGTGAAGCGATTTATGGTTTGACTGTAATCGATGACCATGCGCTTCTTATGCCTGTCATTCGTAGTAACGAGAACCTGAGCGCGCCAAGGAGAGTTAGACGGCTCAATAATTTTGTCAGCTAGTAACTTCCGAACCTCCGTCTCGATAAATACCGTATCCGTGCGAGAGAAACGACGAGATTTAGTGGCAATTGGAGTACATCCAGGGGCGAGATTATCAAACAAAGAGGGGGCGTTAACTCTCGCTGCTTTCAATGTGCATATGGCGAATGGGGGCCGCTTACCCGTGAATGGTATGATGACACTTTGGTGTTGACTGAGGAAATCCAAGCCAAGGATGACGTCTGAACACAAATTGGATAAGAGCGAGAGTTTGACACTTTCGTATAGTGTGCTTTTGTACAGAACGGTAGCATAAAGATGACCGCTAGTAACACACGATAAGTTCGTTGAAGCCATCGAGATAGCGCTCTTAGAGGATGTTATTGTCCAACCATGCTTTAGTGCGATGTCAGAAGAAATATAACTTTCGCAACTACCAGTATCGATAAGTGCGTGAAGTGGGATATTATTCACTATAACATCAACGATTGATTTGGAAAGTCCCATGGATGAAGAGATGTTGAAAATGGATGAGACACCAGGGTTCACCGTCGATGTGATACGGCTTGAACCCAGTTTGGATCGACAAACTTTTTGGAAATGACCTTTCTTGCCGCAAGAATGACAGAAAGACTCACGAGCCGGGCATTTTGAACGAATGTGCTTACCGTTGCCACAGAAGAAGCAAGATAAGGATGTGCTTGCAATCGTGTCACTAGATTCCATCTGAGAGATAAAAGCATCACGAACAGGAGTAAGAGGCTTATCAGTTTTGATAGATGCGGCGCCACAGGGAACATGAGAAGACGAGTCGTATGAGAGTGACTGTTGTTGAGCATGTTCAAGCAGACGTGCCTCGTCAAAAGCTTGTTGAAGCTTAAGAGTGTGTTTTTCTAGTAGTCGTTGGCGAACGGAGTTAGACTGCAAGCCTGTGATAAAAGCATCTCGAATAGCCTCATCCCGATGTTCATCGGCAGAAACCGCACGAAAATTGCAGTCCTTGGCAAGGTAACGTAATTTTTGCAGGAACGCGTCGACTAATTGGCCCGGTTCTTGTTTGGTAGTAGCCAGCACGTGGCGGGAAAACACTTCATTTTTGGGTTTAATGTACATCTTTTCGAGCGTCTGGATGGCGTCTTCGTAAGTAGTACAATCACAAACATGTTGATAGACGGACGGAGAAAGGAAATTTACCAAAAGTTTTCTTTTGTCAACGTTTGGGAGTTCGATGCATGAGAGGAAGTTCGTAAATGTTTCGTGCCAATGGATCCATTGTTCTGAAGCAGAAGAGGATTGGGGATCGGCGTCAAACCGATCTGGGCGAAACAATCGTTCCATTGTGTTTTGATAGAAGATTAAATTGTTGCGCACTCGAATGATTGTGCCAGAAACAGAGAACGAGGATTGCCGAATGATTGGCTTTAACCTTCTATCAATTGCAGTACATCAGCTAAAACATTAGGAAACACAATTAGCTCAACGAATAGCGAGTAAAAAAGTTAAACACAACGTCAGTATATAACACGGCAGTCATAGAACACTCGATTTCTAGCATTTGTTAGATTTCGCGAATAGCGGTGGATGTGGATGAGTAACCACGGTTGGTGACTTTGGAGTTTCCTAAACACATCAGATGATAAGTATCCACAATAGTCATCTGTGGTGAATGCAGCTTTTATTGATGCGAACTGCGACCGTTCGCAAAGGTAAGATACGAATAAGTATGAGGGTATGTTTCACTGCGGAGGTGCAACAATTAGATGATGAATTTCTCGATTATTTTATGTGGTAGTTATTGGTCCCTAACCCAAATTTATAGTTTATAAATTTTGTTGGTTTATCCATGCTGGAAATATCCCCTCGATTACACAGAGCTAGTTTTGACGAGCCATTCATAAAGTAATGCAATTCTTGCTTCTTTTTATTAAACTTACGTGTCTTGGGTCTGTAACCGATCCATCCAGCATGAACCTGAATGAAATGGGGAAAACAAAACGACATAAGGAGTGTTTTGCTGTTGGCACCAGTTCCATCATTATCCTGGCACGTTATCCGTATCAGACTGATTTGCTGCACTTAGCTTACTCTTTTTGGCATTCTCAATTCGTTCCAGTTGACACGGTCAGTGGCTGTCGGTCGCCACTGGTTCATGCCAGTACGGTCCAAATGAAACAACCACTCGTCCCCCCGGTATCATTCAGTGTCCCAGGTTTGCCCCTTCTTTTTGGGGTTGGCGACACGGGACAGCTAGGACTTGGTCCAGATATCACTGAACGTTCCAGACCATGTCGGTTTAGCAAAGCCAGCCTGACCGCCTTGGGTATAAGCGATCAGGATTTGGAGTCACTCACTACTCAGATCTGTGCGGGTGGCATGCATACGGTTTGCCTAACCGGAGCCGGTCGAGTGATCACTTGTGGCTGTAATGACGAGGGAGCCCTAGGACGAAACGTGTTGTCGGATTCAGAACTTCAGCCACCCACCAAGAAACCGCATATTGATGGAAAGGAATCCGGCCACCAGAACTCTGATGTTACAGACCTTCTCGCAGAGGAAACATACCCAGCCTACGTGCCTCTCCCACCCAGCGTCAAGATATGTATGGTGAGTACCACTTGCTCCACTGTTCCTGGCGTCTTTATTCGATGTCGAGGTTGCTTACTTAGAGGTGCGCTTTCCTCGTACTGTTAAGCTCATTGTTAATGTACTTATACTATGACCTTGGGTTTTCTCTAAATGGCTGCGGGATTTGTAGACTTCGCGTTAACATCATGCTCTCCTGTCTTAGCGCAACTATTCTGGCGAGTCCACGCCAAACGAGTAATGTAACCCGGAGATAGGTATAGTCTTTCTTTGGATGATAACTTATTCGACTTTAATCGGGCAGTTTGACCGTTAATATGCAGCTATCAAATCTATGTTGTGCCGGCTAGGAGGAATAAAATTGCGCGCCTTTAAAATGTCGTATATCGATTGGGTGCATGATTGGTTTTAATATGCGAGAGTACATATGGTAATCTAAATGTGGAGATCAACAAATGTTTCCTTCGTACTATCTCCAGAAATAATGCGTTTTCTGCCACACTGCTACAGGAGAAAGTGGCAACTAGTTTTTTTATTCAAGACTCACTATGCTCTCTGTATACATATTGCAGCGAATGTCCATCGATACCGAAGGCGATTCATTTAGCAGAATTTTTCACCTGGCGAAGGGTTTTCACCGAGCATGACACAAGCAAGAGATTTAACACCAATCCACTTTTCAAATGGGTCTGTTTCGTCCATAAGCTGGTGTAAGCTTATATTCTTCCGCTCTTCCACTCCTTATCGGTTCAAACCGAATAACTGACATAAAACTCAGTTGAGGATACACTTTGTCTGCTACTGTTAGGTTTCGGCGGGCGATAGTCACACAGCTGCCCTGGATTCCGAAGGTCAGGTCTGGCTATGGGGCACGTTCCGTGGCGCCAGTGGTCCTATTGGGCTCACAGAAGCCGGAGAAATTAGTCAAACTCCAAAAAGACTGTTTCCTCCCATCTCCACCGCACCCGCTACTGACAGAGCTCCTGGAGGTGAGGGGAAGCCAATCCCATCCAGTGCAGTTAGTAGCTTGCACATGGGTATGGGTGCCCGCGTGGTGAAAATTGCCTCTGGACAAGATCATCTGGTTTGTCTCACTGATGAGGGGCGTCTCTACACAATGGGCTGTGGGGAACAGGGCCAGTTAGGCCGAATTGCTGAGCGCTTTGCCCGTACTGGAGGCAGACATGGAATGAGTAAGTGACAACTCATGTTTTTATTTTTTGCGCCTTTGTTCCACATATGATGTATCGTCTACCCTTTTTATTACTTTTTCTGGTCATCAGACATGGTAATTTGGTATAGGACTGCTCAAAACTGTATGGCAATTAATAAAATGGCCGGTTTGCCTACTGGTTTATTGGTCTGTACTGGTTTAGCCCATACGTCGAATTCGTTGACATTGGTGAGTGACCAGATAAGTGATCTTGGATTTTCACGGTCTTCACGCTGGCTCTCATGATTACCGAGCCGTATGTCTGAACCTTACATGCGGTCGTGAACAACATGAGCTACCGCGAGATGGCTCAGTGGTTAGAGCGCGAATTTACTGACAGGAGGGTCCGTGGTTTGAACCCGACCTCTGCCTCCCGACTGCTCTTATCTAGGCTTGGGCTACTTGGCAGTATCTCAGCTCTTGTGCTTCCTTCGGATGGCGTGGCAGCTAGGCACCGAAAGGGTGTTACAGCTGAGCGATTATTATCATATTATTAAGCTACCGCTCGTTTGGTCCTGATTAGGTTCATCAAGCAGATTTGGCAGATCCGTTGTCTGGTGCTCGGAATCGAAGTCCACACTTTTAACCACATCTCGCAATCTCTGACCGCACCTTTTCACATAACTCATATGAAGGTAATCCTATTGAAGAGGATGTTAGTAGCTTAGGTTGCGAGCAATCACAGTCGAAAGTAAGGCCTAGATTAGATAAGGCCTAGAGACTATAAAGGCATAGTTCTTATCATCAGCTGTAAACTATGCATATGCAGTAGTTATGCCTGCCACAGTTTTGTTTGCGGATCATCTGGGAGGATAGGAGTAGGTGGCTATGCGTTCGAAATAGTGGCTGATATGATAGGTAAGCGGATGCTGGAAATCAGGAGGAGAAGCCGAACACTAAGGGCAACAGCTTGTCCCATGCACCTCAACTGCACCCTGTCTGTCAATGCCTCTAATCATTGATGTGTGCCCTCAGGTTGCCAGTACAGAGAGCCGGTAGTGATCAGCGCAGTTGGGTTTACTGGTAATATCTTTCATACATGTCTAGTCATTACCTAATCTCCTCTGTCTCGTTGCCATCCTCGAATGGTTTTGCGCGAAAGGCTATCCGAAGAATTCGGCTGACTGGCATACCGAACACGTGACCAAGCCAACATGATCTGTGGAGTATGATCAGTTCATCTATCGTGGGCAAGTTTATCCCAAAAACCATTCGACGGACTTCAGTGTTACTGGTCCGATGTCTTCACCGGACTCTAGCAATGGTCCAAGGTCGCCGGTGGCCAAACACTGAAAGTTTTTTGACGCCCTTTTGACTTCCCTAGATTTTGAGCGCACGCATCTTGTATATTCTCCTGGCAAATCCCTTGAGCTAGTACGTAATTCGTATTGTTGTCGGGTGGTATTGTAGGTAACTCGGTGACCTGAGTGATGATGTTTCTTTTTTTGTTATCATTGATTATGATATGTCATTTACCAGCTGTGGATGCTTTGGTAAGATGCAAAGTTTGCCAAGGGAATTTGGCACCTCTGTCGAGCTCGAGATGGCCCAGTGGTTAAGGTGCGAACTTACTGACCGGAAGGTCCGTGGTTCGAACCCGACCTCTACACCTCGACTGCTCCTGTTTAGGCCTCGGCAACCCGATAGTATCTCGACCCTCGTGCTTCCTCCGGGTGGCATGGCAGATAGGCATTGAAAGGCTCTACATCCGAGTAGTTATTGCTATTATTATTATCACTATGATATTATTTAACATCTCTGTCATCTAGACGTATTTCCGCTTCGCTCCAACAGTTTTCTGACGTACAGTCGTTCTTGCTGATGCACTCTGTGAACTGACGACGGTTACTCTCTTCCTGCTCATTAGTAACTTGCGTACTTACTCAACTTTCCGGCCTATTGCCTGTCCAATTTAGACTCCTTGTATTCTATTATCTTGCGGCGCCTCTAGCCAGACGCAGGGAGCATCACGCTGATCCCATCCTGGAAAATGAGTCACACCAACAGTATCCGGATTCCTCATTTTCGTCCTTATACCCTGATAGATTTTGCGGTGATGGATAGCAGTGTAGAAAGCTTACCATAAAGCATCTTCGAGTCACCTGTGAATTTTCAAGGACTGTTTGGGTCCTTTATTTCACTAAACGCTGCATTACTCCCCTCCCCCCAGTGGTATCGCCTACTGTAAGCCGACTCAATCTATGCTGTTAGGTTGAGGACTACCATCCTTCTGGTAGCCAGAAGCATTGCATCCCACCGGAATCTTCAACCGCTGGTGTAATATGTGAACACCGTCTTTGAACTAATGGTGGTCGCACATCGACAGGCTTCAGCTATCTTTGAACAATACATCCTCACCATATCCCCATTGTCTTCTGTTTCTTTAGATGCGTTGCTAAACCCGGCTGAGTGTCGTGTCCGTGGTGCTGTGCGGTTTTCTGATGCATGGGCGGGTGGTTTCGCCACTTTTGCACGCTGTCAAGCCACCGGAACCATTTATGCATGTGGCCTGAACAACTACGGTCAGTTAGGATTAAAGAAACCGTCTGCAGTTGTGAACGGCGATGCAGATGAGAACGATGAAGCCACAATTGATGGGGGACTTGGTGAAGAAGGAGACGAAATGGATGTAGACGCAGCACGGTTGATTACTGACCAGAAGGAAGTGGATAAATCCGAAGCTGCTCTACTTGCCCGACAAGGTCCTCTTATTCAGTTTATGCTCACCAAGGCTCACGGTTTTTCCCGTGACCGGAACTGGCGCCAGTTTGCCGTTGGTATGCATCACACATTAGCATTGGATGGTCTCGGTAGGTATTTTCATACTGTTTATTTCCTCTGGTTACACACTTTCCACACTTTACAACCGAACTAAATTAGCTGATTGCTTAGCTTTCCAAATTCGCATGCATTCTAGTTCTTGCACAGCGTTTCAGAACGTTCATTCATTTAGTTGAGTGCTGGTGCTGCCTGAGGTATTTTGTTTGGCCTACACAGACAGGACTTCACAGCATTCACTCTATCTAACGACCTCCCTGTAGGACATCCCACCCTAACGTGATCCAATGGCTGTGCGTGACACTCCCAAACGATATTGGCCCTCCGGTTGCGAAAGCCTTCCCCCATATGAACGCCTTTATCTTTTCGGAGTCCATATGGATGGTATGTCGCTCGGCTCGATGTAGCACGTGGATCAGTGAACTTTTTGACAGCAGTCGCTTGAATTCCTCCATTTCCTAGCTATGTAACAGTTGGCTCCCATGACACATATTGCCTACAAAGCTAAACGGTGTTCGCTAGTTATATTTGACCACGGAAAGGTTACTGTACACGGTTTTATTCTCATACGCTCCCAATCAGATAACTGTTCTGTGTGTAACTAGTAGGCACATTTTTCAACTGCATAGATAATTAGCGTCCGTAGCTCGTACCGAATATCGAGAGGGGGCAGGTTCTCATATTACTCCCTACCGGCAGCTGACGTGTACACCGTTGAGAGCTCGGTTCTGCGAGATAGCACATTCAGGCCATTCGAATAGTTGACTCATTGTTCATGTCTTGGCCCAAAATCATTTTCCGAATCCACGTAGTCTACTTTGAGTTCAGCTACTGCTTAATTTTGGTTTCATGCTTACAAAGGCTTCTCATACTTCTTACATGCTTACTACCCATTTTTTACATAGGTCATGTTTACGCGGTCGGTCGTCCGGATTACGGGCGGCTCGGTTTGGGAAAGCCAACTGCAGTATCTCACTTATCAGTTCCCCAGCCATCGCGCGTGCAAGGACTGCTCTCCGATCGCACTTGTTCATGGGTAGGATGTGGTGAAGCCTGTTCTTTCGCCGTAGACACATCCGGTGAGTTGTAAAGTTTTTACTCTACCGTTACCCGGTGCCTATGTTCAGCTGTAACGCCCTTTCGGTGCCTAGCTGCCATGCCATTCAAAGGAAGCACGAGGGCTGGGATACTGCCAGGTTACCCAAGCCTAGACTGGGGAAGTCGAGAGGCGGAGGTCATTTAAGGACCTCCAGGTCAGTAAATGAGCGCTCTAACCACTGAGCTACCTCGTTCCCTACCCCGTCCCTGCTCAGACTTGATGCTTAGCTCAAAGCGCTCTCTCTGAGTTGAACGGTTCTCCTTTATCCGATTGTCGGACCGTGCAAGGTCACCTACCGAAACAGTTTGTCATCCAGATTAGCGTGGCCATTTTGATCTAACAAAGATTGTGCTTACATCACACTTCCATCTGAGGTGCACTGTATGTTTGGTGGTCCAGATTGCTTAGCCCAATAGTCCTTTGGTGTTACTTTATAACTATCCAGTTTAGGTTTACTATAAAGCAACTGCTGCGGTCTGAAAATTCGTCACTTGGTGAGCTACCTCGCACCGAATCGCCTTATATAACTAATTGACTGACCGGTGGACAGCGTCATACCTGTCCAATTCCGGAATAAACATACTACCGATAGGCCACTTGTAGCTGAATGGCTGTGCTCCTGCGCTAGCTAGCGTTTCGGATCTTCCTAGGGATTCGTGAGGTGCGCCCCCTTAGGGATTTCCGACCACGGTGCCTTTTTGCTCTTGAACATAGTTTGGCCTCTCTTGTAAGGTGAAATTCAGATTCGACTAAAGATTCAAGACGCTGTTGGGTAGTTGGGATTACGGCGAAAGCCGACAAGCAGCTTGCGACACTCGTCACATCGAGTGCCGTAGTCCCTTGAATAAACCTCCTCACGGAAGACCACTTCATTCCGGTCCTGTAAGATTTTCCCCGAAATTGATATCCTTTGAGAGATCACCCCTCCCAACAAAGAGCTCTAAGCGTCCCTGAGAAACAGCTGCCTCTCCAAACAATAACCAAAATGGAAAGTTTTTGGTTTTAATTCTCCTACCTTAAGGCACCAAGTAAACGCATGACTACGCGCGGTACACACGAGTGTGGTTCCAACGTGGTTGGGGTTTCCAAAAATGACTTCCAGATATATTCACCCTAATTGTTTCAGTAATCATTCGAAAGTATCCGCCTCCAAAGACAGGTTATTGCTCTGAAAATCATATACTAGCGCTCTCCATCATCCACGGCTAAGCAGATAGACAACAGTCTAAGGTGTGGAAACGTGACAACATACAACAGAACCTAACATAAGAAACGCGACAAGTCTCGAACACCGGTCGAGTAACATACTTTCTATTTGGATTTCTGGATGTTTTTTTAGGCCAGAGTTTCTCAAACTTTGACGCACAGTGTGCGGCACCATCATTCCTCATTTTATACATAGCCCGTGAACAAATGGTCATCCAAGAGGGGCCCATCGGAATAGAAACCACCCTTCTGGATATTGCGTAACATCACTCTCCGAAAGGCGCGATTTAGTGTGTGACATCTTTCCAGAGATGTTACCTTCTCGAGAATTTCGAATGTTATCCTGCAGATCACGTGTGTTGGCTAATAATGATTCTGCAGAAAGTTTCTAAACTCATACTTGGAATACATCTGCTGATGATTTATTTGCACTTCACGGTGGTTCTCTCCTCGATTTACCAATTTTGAAGTAAGGATTTGGAATTTTAGACTTTTCCATATTCCGGGGTACACGTCAGAAATGAGGAAACTAGCACTGGTTTATAGCTCAATGAACTTGCCAATGTAGGACAGGAATAGTGGAGATGTCTACCTGTACACAGCAGTTAGTGTTAAGTGAGGGCTTGGCTACACATCGGCAGTTGTATTTGACCAATCCGGTGCGGTAGCTCGTTTAGCGTATGGAATTCGTTCGCTCTCAGACACAGCTGTCAACGCGAATCAGGTGTCTTATTGTTGACTGGTTTCTAACACACTGGGTCTTATCAAGGCCTACCCGGGGCGAACAAATTAGCATTAACCTGGGGGAGCACCATTATACATATCGAGCGCTTATCAATAACAACACAAGCCTGTCAGCAATAAACGAATGTAGACCATTTCGGTATGTTTACACACACACTCACACACATACACACACTTAAGTGGTACTATCAACAGACCCATCGCAGGTAGCAAAGATGCACATGAACAGTGTCTTGTATGATAATGCAGTAATACCTATCTTGAAGTTGTAGGACTGCTAATTCAAATGGGGGTGTTGATAAACAAAACTGTCAGTTAACTATCAATGTCCACGGTATAAAACACACATTAGTCCTTCCAAGAGAGGCTTCCCCCAATCAAGATATGCCCCCCTCCTCAGATTGACTGTGAATTTGATACCTCTGTACCTCTCCAACAAGGTGCACTGAGTTCTTACGTATTTTAAACCAAGCCTGGCACAAATGCAGCATTCCTAGCACACACCTGCAGTTTTAGCCTCAGCATCACCTTTCAGACTAGACATTTTGTGGTTACTCTGCTAGTTCCTTGGAGATTTAGATGAGATCAAGTATCGAAGCGGTTCGCCTATGACGAATAGCTGCATGCGGTCTTTAGGGCTGGAGCAACTTTAAACACCTTTTTGCTGTAGGGAGACAAACTCAAGAGACCAATCAGAAATGATCTCTTTTGAAGGTCTGTTTCTCTAGAAAGTAGCCGTACACTCATCTTCCCTCGGGAAGGTCGAAAGTGGTTTCTTCTGAGAGTAACTTTGCTGAAATATGCCTCATGGGTATAATAAATTGGTTTGACGATTGGTCTATACTGGGGATGGTCTTTGCAGTCCCTTGATGACTTCACTCAGAACTTTGTATTGGAGTATCGCTTGATTGTGTCACATCGTAACTGAGTGTCATCGTCTGTCAAGTATTTCACATAACTGTGTAGAACTAACGCAGATCTAGATAGCTTTGACACCATTGTTCCCCCCGCTGAACGTAACATCTCCAGAGATGAGATCGTGCACAACTTCGTACCCAAACGAAAGTCTGATGCAATGCAGTTAGCGACTGTGAAGTTGTGCCTTTTTAACTGACCTTGACTATTACCATTGTGGCGGTGTTTGTGGACGTTGGAAGTGCTTTTTATAAGGCGTTCGTTATATTGCATGCGTTATAAGATAGGGCCGCAATATAAATGCACTAGCCGCAGCGCATCACGGGGTCATTGTCGTGGTCTGAGGTACCTTGTTAGCCTTATGACCGGTAGAGGACGTCCCTCCCCAAGGGAGTGTTGCCTCCTATTCAAGGCCATTTAAGCCGTTCCTCATGTGTGGTCTTTGTTCAGGGATTACCATGTTAAGTTTTTTACTCTTTGGGCTTTGAGCCGTCAGTATTCTCTGTCATTAGTTGAAAAACGCTTCGTTGTTACTCGAGGAGACACCATCAGGCATGCTCAGTCTAATGTTTCAAGCTCGGCAAACTAACACCCAAGTAATGCACTCGAGGTACTTATGTTCTGTAACATTACCATTTGGGATGTAGAGCACTCGACTCGAAAATCCGAAATAACCAGTACAAACGTAAGGACAGTTAAATGAAGCAACCGGACAGCTGAATTTACGGGAAGAGAACTCAGTCGGCCAACTAGAAGGCAAGATGGAACAACTGGTTTAGTCAAAAGTATCCAGACACCTCAATCAAATATCAGCGGGAAAAATGGCCAATGATATGGCCTTACAATTAGTTAAAACACTCTCTGACACAAATCGACCAGTAGGAACACAAGACAGGTTACTCTCAACACACCGACCAATCAATTAACGAGATTACTGACCACGACTGCAAGTCGATCGATCAGATGATTGGGTCCGACCAGCTGATCACAGTACGGCAGTAATCGTCAGTATGAACACGGAGGTTGCTGTCTCTGATAATAATAATGATAATAATAATAGTAATGAGCACGGTTATCATACACCTCGCACTGGTAGTGAGAAGGGGAGCACTATAGCTCATGTTATACGGATGATGTCGCCTTAATTAACGGTGAAATGTTTATACTCCAGTTGGAAATAATTGCAAGGAAGCCGATTACCAAGCACAGCACTCTGGCTACCTGTATTCCGTAGCGTTGCCAACTCCTCTATCCGACCGGTATCCACCGTGCCTCTGGTTAGCCTAGAAACGCAGTTTGCAACTTTTTCTCATAATATTATGTGTGTTCTGGAAAGTCCCAAACTCTCGCCTATCGTTTCGTCGAAATCGTGTCTATAGGCATGGACTAACTCACTTGGTTTACTAAATGTTGTTGATCGGAGCCAAACTGACTTGAGCTATACTCCCTTTGATACATGTAATCGGTTTCTGTTTTGTCCGTACTCGGGCGTTATCGTATGAATTCGGACGGGCTGGCGGGAAAATGATGCAGTGAGTGCTTTCTTCTGGTCGTTTCTTCAAAAACACATTTTGTCATCTCCGTATGCTAACGGTTCTCTCACATCTGTTTTTTACTGTTACAGGAATCGCCTACTCGTGGGGAATGGGCAGTAACAAGCAATTAGGTCACGGAGATGACGACGATGAGGACTGCTACGAACCGGGAGTTATCAAAGGCAAACAATTGGAAAACAGGTGAATACACTGTGATTTTGCGCTAAAGGGGCTCTTCCTCGTTTGTTACACGTTCTTGTTTCTCTGGTGAACTTATTGCCGACAGTCATGTGATATTCTTATGATGCCTTTTTTAGCATTCCTCCCAACAAGTGGGAACATTTTCATCACAATTGTAATCATCAACAGTGATATGTGTCAACAGTGATGCTTAAATTCCCTACGGGCATGTCAGTTCACTAACTTATCGCTTTCAATCGTAGGAGAGCTCTTTGTTTTATATTTCCCGACAAGTGACCGAGCAAGGAATGTTCATACTGAATAGCTACTCGACTTGACTCCATGAGGAGCAGTTTTGTCTCATATTTCGTCCATCGGTAGTCCATCGCACCTTTAATTCGGGTTCAGTCGGGCAACTCCGGAAACAGATGCTAACATAGTGTGCAATGGGCAGAGGTGAACGGTGGTCGTTGGCTTGTTCGCTGAGCTGGGCAATTTGATTGCAATTTGATTGCGGTGGGTTGGTGGTTGTGCCAGCACAATATATATATATATATATATATATATATATAAAATATCAATTTCAGGTAGCCCCAGGCCAACCGATGTCAGTGGCGTTCTTGTTGTCTGGAGGTCTAGGCACCTCGGAATGACTGTGGCAAGCTAGCGCTAAGTCCCTTCTACGTCCACCTTTATTCTTTTCTTTACAATAAGGCTTTCAAATAAATCATAATTGTACGGCAATGAAGCATCGATGTTGAACGCTGATGTCATGCTGATGATGACATTCAGGATCTCACGGCAACGCGGATCCGGTAACTTACCGGCTGTTCTTGGTTCCCTCTATTCCGCCTTGTGAACCCTGTGGTTAAAAACCTGAGATAAAGTTCTCATTCCCTTCAGCCAATTTCACTATTCTAGAGAAATCAATCGAGGTAACCTCACCAATGCAGCCACGGGCATAGGTGGAAAACACGTGACAGTGCCGTCTGTGCCCATCCCGTGAACACGCATTCCGATTGTCTTGGATTGGGACATTACTGTCCCCAATGTTGTATCTGCATCCTCACCACACTGACTGGCGACATTTATCCCATCAATGTGCGTGCTACCTCTGGCTCACAGTCCTAGTCACATCACATCCCGCCTCTTTGCGATTTCCATATAATAATCTGACCTTGCCTTTGTTCTAATCCATCTTTTGTCGCTTGCGAATTCAATGGTCAATTCCCATAATTCCGGCTCTTGTCACACTATCTCTTGTGATACTTAACCGTGCAGTTCATTCTAGTCTTAGCTACTTACAGTCCATTACCAATAGAAGCAGCCCGTCGTAATTGCACAGTCAAGCTGGCAAATTAAGGTTTATCTACCTCTACACGTAACATTCCGTCTACTTTTATTACTTTCTTCAGAGTAAGGCCTTCAAGTAACTAATGGTTGTACGACAACGAAGCATCAGTGTTGACCACTGGTGTTATGCTGTCGATGATGATGATGACTCGCTACTGATTATTCGATTACCCTATACATGTCTCTCCTCCACAGGTTCGTCTCTATTATTGACGCAGGTGGTCAACACACTGTCCTTCTTGCCCATTCTTCACTACCTTCAAATGGTATGCCTCTAGCCAACGCAACTTCCCTGTCGAATGATATTAACAGTGGAAATGGATACGACCTGTCTAATGAAGCATCATACATGTCCAGTGCCTTGAAGAATCCCTCGTCTGAAAACATCAGTAGCAACACAACTATTCCGCATCCAGCATCTGATAATAAATTTGCGGATTTGTCTGGTATAGCTCCGGTGTTAGCACCAGCACATCCAAGGCGAAATCGTCATCTCAGTCCCTCCTCCGTAACGGGCTATGCTCCCGTCACGTTCCTGGGCCGGGGAGCGGATAGCACCACATGTAGTACTGCGGGTGCGACAATAAACAGCAGCGTCCACAGTTCGGCAGTGTCGGACACAAGTTCTGTTGGTTCATGTGCTTCAAACACCAGTACAAGTAGTCAGCTGAACAGTGCAAAGAGTACAGACGGCGGTGGAAGTAGCCGTTGCAGTTCCTTCGGCACTTATAGTATACAGAGCAGTCTGCCCGTGGGCCCGCCGGCGGAGGACGTCCCAGGAGTGTCGGCAAACAGTGGTTCTTTGATGTTGGATCCTCTAAGCGCCTCGCTGCTAGCCACCTCAAGGACCCTAACGCAGACAAACAGAGCTAGTGCTGCCGGGTGTCGGTCCACTCAGATTCGTTCAGCTGGGATGAGTATTTGCAGTACTAGCAGTGAAGCAGGCATACTAACGGACACCATATCTTTGGGTTCCATGACTGCTTCACCAGCCGACTTGATTAGCGGAGAGCAATCTAGCAGCTGAAAACGTTAAACGCTCAAGTAACAGGAAAGCGCACACGGATGGAATGTTTCTTATCATCTTAACCTTTACAGTCACCCGTTCCAACACCAGCTGTGAATGCCCTTTCCTTAGTCCAGTTTGTGCGTGACCCAATGAGTGACCCCTCTGATCTATTTCTGTTCGTCTGCGAATGTGATTCGGTGCGAATCATCCTAACTTGTGTGCGTTCTCAGCGGTGAAACTCCCCGTTGTACACATTGACCCTCTAAGCCCGTCTCTCGGCACAAGAGCCGGAATCCTGAAAATGAACCCTAATCGCTGCTGACCCTTTGTCATCCTTTCCTTTCTGTCGTTTCCAGGGATGAATGTACCAGTTTATTCCCATGTGTCTATTTTCAATTTGATATGCATACCTAACATGCCTGTCGACAGAAACCACTCTTTTTCATCGTGGAAGACATCTGCCAGGAGTTTTCTTGCCGTTTAGTCTCCATAACAGTTCACATGTCAAAAATTCACAACTGTGTATATGAGACTCGAATTTTTGCACTACAATATGAACTGGCGTCGATTATCTCCTGAAAAACAATTTCACCATACTGAGCCATACCAACGTTCTCCTGTCTAGAAAAAAAATGCAGCTTATGAGATAGAGGTGCGGGTGTCACTTGTCTACCAACACGTACAAATTCATGCATACTCTCCAAGCTGGTGATTTCTCTGACTCTGATTACCTGGCCAAATTAACTGATGTAGCTTAGCCGTTCGCACGCATTCAAATACTTCGCGATTTAGCTATTTACTGTATTCACACAATCAGAAAGGTTGGGCACGACTCTTTCGAAGGCTTTGTGGGTTTCTACCTCGTAACTGGTGTACATGCTGTGCAGTTGAGTTGCACTCGATTGCGACTGATGAGCGGTGCGTGTGGGAACCCAACAAGTCCCGCGATTGACGTGAGATGCACATGTATGAATAGACTACCACGGAAGGGGTTAACACAGACAGCTTATCCTTGTTATTCGAAACGATTGGCAGGTAGCTCGCATTGAAGGTATTTTTAGATGTATTGTCCAGTCTCCATACTAATAAGCCAGTCTCCTTTAGGATGTAAGCTAAAGAACATTTTTCTCTGCTGCTTAAGCAGATTTTTCGAGTTCTCGAAGCAAAGTACTCAACGTTTTCGCTTCTGTAGAGCAAACCTAATTCACATATTGATCCGTCTGATAGGCAACTAAGTTGTACGTCCGGAAGAGACTTCCCCGTTCCTCTTCTCCGCAGTACAACGCACCTGAAAATCAGCACGACTAAGTCTAGCAAGTGGTTCAAGTCAGTGTTCTTGTTATTCTCACTATTTCGATGTTTTGTATACCCTCGAAGGTCAGGGCAACAATAATCAACTATTATTTACCTTGAATACTAACCAAAAGCCCGGAACGCTCGATCACCTAAATTCGTGTCAGACACTCGTGAAGTTATACATACTACACTTCAATTCCTGATGATGGCGCTTGAAGTTGAGTGGCGCAGGTAAATTTGTTATACGTGAGAATTTCCCGATGCCAGTTTGAACTTCAATGTGGCAGACGGATCATTAGTGAATCCTAGGGCAATCGTAACTGGGAGCGAATGTTTCTGGCCTAAGTGTTTCTGTTGGCAGCGTGAAAAATTCGCGGGAACTTCAAATCACAGGTAATTCGTTTGTCTAGATACAGCGATTCTGATCAGTATTCCAAATGTGATTTTCCCTTTTGCAGACAACGAGGCGAGTAGGTTGCAGACTATAGCGAAAGGACAACCCAATCAAAACACTTGTTTACAACATTTTTCTTTTAGAAAGTGAAAATTCCGGGGCTATTTTAAGGAGTAGTACTGTTTTACTGTCGCAATGATTTCGAAGCAGTCCCAACACTGACGGAAGGTAGAAAATCTTATAGGGAGCTGACCAGGCACGCTTGTGAGGGGACGTTGGTGCGAACTGTTATCGTCTGATTGCAGGTTTCATCTTTGCAGAGGATATTACGTGATTTCCCGTGGGTGTATGATTCATTTAACCTCAAATACAGGGATATTTGATGCTGCCATACCAGGCCGCTCAATCCGTCCAATTTTTAATGTAGGATTCAAATATCCTTTTCCATAGATCAAGAATGCTGAAAGAACATTGTACTCAGAGAATAAAGCAACTCAAAAACTTGGTTGATGTGTTAGCAGGATAGATGAAGTCATCTGTAACTCTTGTGATGTTGGGATTTCGTCTTCGGACTTTCGGTTGCGAACGTTAGCACCTGCGGTAGCGAACGCTCTGCGGAAAGCATCCACAATCAAGTTTAGCTCCATCACTTTGTTCCGGTTTCGCTGGTGACCCTCCCTTTTCCATATGTCGTCCATAAGTTCTTTGTACCAGTCTCTGGCCTGCTTGCCAATGCTGTCCGCCAGATTGTCTATCTGAAGCAAGTGGGCATCGTGGCTAGCTTGGAGGGCATTGGTCACCGTACTTTTGTCGATGAACATCTGTAAAAGACAGCGGTTTTTTGAAAAGAATTAATCCAACCAATGTGATGAAAATTTTAGCGATAATGACTTGAAGGAAATCGAAGAAAAGTCGTTCAGCTGTAAGCCCCTTTCGGTACCTGGCTGCCACGCTACCCGAAGGAAGCACGAGAGCTGAAATACTGCGGGATTGTCAAAGCCAGTTTAAGATCACTGGTAGTGTTCCATTCCTTACACAGAGTTAACTACGGATCCTTGTGGGACGAGTGACCTCACTCGAACGTTCAGTTAATCACAATCATAACAAGCATGGGTGTTGTGTCAGTGTTATTGCGCATGCAGCGTCGAGTCCTCTGTGTTCACCTCATTGAAGTGACAGGACAAAAGGTATTCCCCTTGTCTATATTTTAAATTACTTCCACCAAACGGCCTATAGTAATGGCTAGAAGACGATATAACAGCGAGCATCGAACATCACACCGAGTCTTACGACAGTTGTTATGGGGTCGGTAGTTTTTGTACGCACAGTGGTGGTTGTCGCGTTCTAACTAAAACGAGTTGAGGATTCGCATGTGAGTCGGGTCAACTATCTGATCCTTTTCAGAGTTGTGTTGCACATTCCAAAGCCACTTCTCCCACAGCCACATACTACTGATACTGAACTGTCAGCATTGTGGGTCTGAACGTGATTCCTCTGATTGTGGGGATTCTTCTTAACAGGACATCCTGGAATGTTCGGTTCACAGTTTGTTCTGCGTAGGTCTCGTTGTGGTTGGCCGTAAAAAGTAGGCATATAAGGATTTCTTTGATGGGATTTTGGCATCCCCAAGAACACAGCCTAGTTGGTCGAATGTGCACATTGCTTACGTTGTGAAAAAGGATCTTTACCAAGCATCGATTATACACAATAGGCGAGGCCAATGTTTAATTGCGGCCTTACAGCAAACTGTACATTGTGAGGGTCCACTCGAATATCGAGTGGCCATCTGGGATAGCTGGACTTCTGTTTTCATGAGGCATTGACATACTGCGGTGAATGCTATCCGTAATATCGGAATATTAGGCTAGGTTACAAGTAGAGCTCAGTATCATACACGTATGGTTGCAGAGTTGGTTCTTGATCTTCACCGGGAAATTTCTTAGTTTGAACTTAATGAGAGCTACCCTGTAACGACACTGTCAGTTTGTCGTAAACAGTTCCTTTATAATCTAAACACATTTCCTGTATACGGAGCAGTCTTGTAAATTGGTACATCCAGTGAAACATTGTTCAGTAATGTGGTCACAAAGGTATTCAACTGTTTTCCCTAGCGAGATGTTATTGAATACAATGGAAAACAATTTTTGGGAAAGTGACACTGAGCACTCAAGTGTCTGACAAAATTCACAGGGTTCTTTTGAATTGTGTGTGGGTTAAAACTTCCAAACGGGAACGATAAAACCAACCAGCTAACAATTAAGACAACGGTAGGATGAATATTGCATGTGTAGAACTGACTTCAACGGTACATTTGGTTTGTGGTTTTTCGGTCAATTCCTGATTCATGATGTTGGGCCTCCAGTTGGTTTTAGACTCAAACACAACTCATTGCTGTTTAGACGACTCTAAGTTCACCAGTTAGGACTAAGAGCACTCCAAACTGTACGAGACACTTCGAAGCCTATCCTCAACCTCGCATTTCCAAATGCTCTCCGTAACCAGAAGAAGGTCTTAGACTTAAGTTCGAGTTGATCACACTGCGAATCACCTGTTTGTGGCTGAACGATCGAGCGTTCAGACTACTAGCCAGGAGGTCGTGGGGTTCTAAATCCCCAGGAGGTTTGTGGGATGCGCCCTGCTGATGATTTCCAGTATGAATGAAACAGCTGTACAATGCTCCTCGGGTTTTCATCATAAATCATCCTCACTGACAAAATACCTGCACATATCACTCACAGTCACAAAGAACCACTGATGAGTAGAACAGATCGATACTTCTCTCAATAAGTCTAAGAATTTCTCCAAAAAGTCAGTATGGATGACAGGTTACTGCCTAGCATCAATGACACGTAGCTGGAGGATGAGAAGTTATGGATTGCGTGGCACATCTCTGGAACAGGTCACACAGTTGACCCGCCTCAAGCCATCGAGACTCCCGTGCATCCTCGCCTTGAAAACGCTCGAATTAGAGCACGACAACCAGCAATGTTTGCACAAAATTACTGATCCAAGTCGTTCGCTTACCTCGGAACTGAACCCGCCCAGACCTGCCACTTTTTAAATGCCTTTTGCAAAATACTGTAGACTTTTACATTTTTGACTTGTGAAAGCATTTCAAAATATCAGCACATCGGATTCTCTTTGGGGAATTTACGAGTCCCGTTGAAAGTGATCTGTTCAGATGTGGTCTCTGTATCACGCCTTCTGTGCGTGGTAATATTTGTCATTTTGGTGCTTTCTATCCCACAGGCTAACCCGAATGAAGCTGTGCTAATCATCTTGTCGCTGGGGGCGTCATACAGCGTATCTAATTATTGGTGAAGGCTACACGCCGAACACCGACGGTCAAGTGCTTGTATTTCTTGTTTCGATTGTGATTTCTTGACATCGATTTGTACGTTCATTTGTCCACTATCTTTGTGACCTACAGGGGTTGAAAAGGGTGTATGAACAAGCCTTTTGTTAGCCCTGTCCAGATCCGGAGGCTGTCTTGTCATTTGTAACTCAATAGGGGGGGGGGGGGGGGCGCGGTCATCAGGAGTCCGCTCAAACTTGATGAAAAGCTAGACAATGTCATGAATGGAATACCGGAACCTGGAAGGAGCAGAGAGTACAATGCATATAGAAGGAATAATACGATACATCATAAGTCTGGTTCAATCAAAGACTTGCGTGTGGTATTCCTTACCTTAGTTACGGAGACCAGCCTTTCCTAATAACCGAAAATTATATCGTTTGGATGAAGGTGTCACGTGCAGGACGGGCCAAACGAAGGCGTGCCCTGATTGGTCAGAATGCCAGCCAATCCGAGTCAAGCACCTTTGACTTGACGCTTCTCGCCCCCTCACGGAGATTCTGACACGACCTTGTGGAACATTGTGACTACTCTATAAATACAGTTGTAATAATTTTCCTTTGTCCCCATAAAGGGCTGTGTAGAGCTACCGTGCCTTTTGATATACCGTAGTGGATGGAGCAGGAAACCAAGGGGCCGATACAGAGTTGCACGGATCGTCTACCAAGTTACAACAGTCAACGTCGGTGAATCGCTTCTTCTAAAACGGGGAGGCCTAGCTTTCGCATTGTGTTCACTGTAAGTTGCAAAGGGATTAAGTGCATTCTCGACACAGTCCAGTAGTACCCGCAGATTGTTTATGGTGCTTCACCTAAACGATGGGGAGGATACCCGAGTCAACTGAACCCGCATGCTAGTCAAGTCGGTAAAAGCCCCACTACCGTGGAGCGGCATGATTCTGTCAGGTTCGTAGGCCATAGCTTTCCAGTTTGGTTTCCATCGTATGCGACAGATGCGCTTAGGCCGAAATAGGGTGAAGGAGTTTGGTACGCTTTCGTTGAACCGGAAAAACTGTTATAAAAACCGCCTTTTTGTTTTTGTGTGCGACGCAATGCGAGTAACAGTCCTACGGCTGCTCGCTTCTCCCCATTAGGCTTCTTCAGCAAATGAGTATAAAGCTATCTAAGTCAAGTCAAGACGTTCCAGCAATTTTCGTGCCTAGCCTGTCTCAGGATGACTCGATGGGGATCATAGTGCTTCCACAAAAACATAAGGATAGGTGGATGTAAAGTTAAGGTATTTCAGAGGATTTTCTCTAGATGGCATAAACCTCCGAAGCGTTGCACGCCCCTTAGGACGTCTTATAGAGTCATCTATCAAGGCAATTTAGGTTTGCTGTATGGTTCTTTTGTATCCTAGCAACGCGGTTCGCAAGGACTTCGGCCGTACAAATGAAATTTTTGTTGTGACAGAGAAACGATTATCATCAGAAAATTCATGTGCCTTGGATGGAGTGCAAAAACGGCGTAGGTCGTTGCTGGGGATGCACAAATTACCAAGACACTTACCGTGATTAGTTGGTCTGAAACATTTGGCGTATAGTCTCCGCGCAGGAATCGATCCAAAACCAGTGAGGTGAGATCGGTGAGCTTCTCGTTGAACTGAGCTTGTTGTTCTCGACATTCCACAAAATGTTCCTTAAATAGAATAATAAGGAAATGTCCCACACGAGTTCATTTGGATCGAACTCTTCCTAAAGATCACCTTCATAGAACAATATAAAAGATGTATTAGTATGCTCCCCTGTCCTGTACTACATGGTCTGGTTTGAGTACATTTTATTACAAACAATTCGTTGGTCAAAATCCTATCGAACATTGTAATACCTAATCTCCGGGAAGTATTCGTATGGGCGAGACCCCCATAAATCACTTACGTTATTGAACTAGTCCGATAAGACACGGAACCGCTCAAGGAGTCATCCATTGGAAGTAGAGTCCAATCAGTCCTGATAAAACAGTTTTTTTTTCAAATTTTTCCCCAATGGCACTCACTGAGAAGAGACAACAGGATCGAGCAAGTGGGTCTTCGGGTTACAGTTTCCGCGGTTGATTACAGTCACCCATATCCCGACTTGCCTCCATTCTTTTACCAATAAAAGTTCGACGCTAACATGAGTTCCCCGCTTAGAATGGATCTAAACTGTGCACGTGGTTTAGCATAATGGTACCCAGTAATTTTTCAACCATTCAAGCCAAGTATGATAGTTCATTCCAGTCCCTTCCCCGTCCACCTTTATTCTTTTCTTTAGAATAAGACTTTCAACTAAATAATGGTTGTACGGCAGTGAAGCATCGGTGTTCAACACTGATGTCATGTTGTCGATGATGATGATGGTGACGACGACGATGATGATGATGGTGATTGTAGAATTTGTCAATAGCAAGCAAACCAGAGAAAAGTGGCGGAGTACGCTGGGTGTTAACAGGAGAATCGAGTCAGTATCCTCACGATTTCCTACAATTGGAGGTGCCGCCTCATACTTCACTTGGTAAGATATTCAAAGTTAGTTTCTTGATGTCACGCACTGCCTGTGAGATATTCGAAAAATTCAACTCTACACTACCGATTTCTCTCTTCTTAGGACTTATTAGCCAGAGAGAGAGAGTCTACACCTTCCATCAACATTATGTACTACTTAGATACCAGATTGCAGGCATGTGGCGAGATGCACACGTTTTCGAAAGTGGTTTCTTACAGGTAGGGACGTGTTCTGTCCAGGAGCAGCGTAAAACGCTACCAGATACATAATGATGTCAAAAATTATGGTTATTTTTATGAAATTCCAGAATTCTTTTAGTTTGCTGTTATTTAGGTGGGCCAATTATTAAATGATCTGTTTTTAGGCATGGGAACAATCACAAAGACATGATTTTCAGGCAGATTCCTGAGGATATTGATTCCTCGGTCTGATGTTTCTAAGAACGACTTATGCCCGCTTGGGAATATACCGGTGGGTGACAGAATGCTTGAGCTCATTGTCATCTCGCGTTAAACTTTTGACCACGGAATATTGATTGGCTATTCGACGATATGTGCCGTGTGTGAGGCGATAGCCAGAAAAACGATGATATTTGCTATAGCTTTGCAGTTACTGCTCCCTGGAGTGTTCAACCACGGGAAATCACCCCCGTATCAGAAGTTTTCCACCTGGTACCTTGAGCACCCAAAAATAGACTGATCTTCCTCTGATTTGCAAAACAACACCAAGCTCACTAAGGTTACACATGCCATGGGTAAAGCATGTATAGAACTTCCATCTGAAATGATTGTACGGCAGTCATCAGCTTAGTTAGTTACGATGGTTCGAAGTTAGCACAAATTAAATCGTTTACTTGTGATTATTTTCCTTCCACAACCGGGTCGATTTGCGTAAACAGAGTACAAGTTGTCCGAACTTACGTGTCGATCGAAAGGTCAAGGTTGGGTTGGAACTACAACTTACCGATTAGGAGTATGCGTCTCGGTCTCTGAGCTATCTTGTGTCCAGTAACCTGAACCGTGACTTGCTCGCTCTACGGATACAGACACAAATTTACCGAATTTGTTGGTCGTTTTACCGCACTTCCGTTTGAAAAAAAAACAATCCCCACTTGCGTTCACTGTATTGAGGAGCGCGTGGCTTACCTCAACGTGTTCGATGAACGAATCGATCATATCCTTCATGTTCAACTCAAAGTCCTTGATAAGCTCGTCAAGCTGCTCGACTAGAATGAATTCGTTGTGCATCAGTGCATATTGCAGAGCATTGACCCGCTGATTATAATCCTTCATCTTCTCCTCGAGTGCCACTTCATCGCTCAAGGTTTCTAGTTCTTGAAGAGTCTGGAAATGTGACATGAAGAAAGTCTCCACAAGTGTTTTGCGTGGTCAGTATCCAGGTAACTTGAAACAAATGGCAATTCAAAGCAAGGTGAACAAAGTTTACGAAGAATTAGTGACTACAAGGGTTTCACAAAGGATCTTGGTATCTTGGTTCTGGTGGCATAGTAAGGCTACTGTTTTATTGATGTCTAATGTGAACTATGATGAGTTATTAGGAACAAGCTACTCCATGCAGTCCGGATTCCCATGTGCAAGGAAACACCTTAACTTGTCCATGTTCGGCTCAGTTCATGTCTTAACCATGAAGCGTGCGCGCGTATCAGTAAACGGCGTTGAAATCTACTACGTAGGTTGCGTGATCTAGCATTCCGAATGTTCTACCCAGTTACCCAGTGAACTTAGAGCGTACGCTATCCCCCATTAAAGGGATGGTGTGGAATAGACCTCACACGCCATAGTTCATCTTCATTTTAACACCGTCGTTCTTTGTTCTGATGCAAGAGTTCACGGTATGCTGTAGAGGTACAGTGATAACAACCAAGCTGTTTTTACTGGCAAGTACTCGGAATACGAAATGTATCCATGGTTGAACGAAGTCCCAGCTTGCAACACCAGTTACGCCAATCAGAAATGGGATGAAACATGTAAGTTAAAACGCATTGATGAACAAAAAACAACGCACAAAAATACACGTACTTGTTTGTGAAGGCGTCACAAGAGAAGCTACTCTGTTGTGGCCTGTCGCAAAAGAGCAGTTTAGAAATGAATTCCTAGCTAGTTACGGGGCGAGCTTGTTCGATCACTTTGGTGTATGCGCAGGAGCACAATGACAGATATGTTATTGTTTTGTTGTTCGTGGTGGCGCTGCTACGATTGCTGACAGTGGTAATGATGGCAATAGTGATTGTGAGGAGATCGAACAAGATGAGAACTTTCATAAAGGAAACTACTCACAAGGTTGCTGAAAACTCTTCGACAGCCCAAGACCGGTTTCGCCCTTCTTGGGTTTCATCAGGTAGGCACAGTCCCCGAGTTTCCGTCAACCGTATGTTCTACTTGAACCCAAATTGGACTATTTTCGAGAAATACACTCATTTACAAATCAATCTGGTTTTCACGAGAGACTCAACTGAATCTCTCGTTTATGATATTCTACAACTGAATGTTCTGCACACAGGCCGGCCTCACGGTTCAGTTGGCACGATATTTGAGATATCGCAGTATATTTTCATAAAGGAAACTACTCACAAGGTTGCTAAATACTCTCCGACAGCCCAAGACCGGTTTCACCCTTCTTGGGGCTCATCAGGTAGGCGCAGTCCCCGAGTTTTCGTCAACCTTATGTTCTACTTGAACCTGCTTTTCGGTGAAGTGACCGCTATATAGCATGGTTTCAGCAGGTGAAATACGGTATTCACATCCCACCGGTACCATGTGCAAAATGAGAATGAACAACAGGGTTGAAAAGAAACACTCGAGTTCGCTTTATGCAAACTGAGAATGTTCCTGTACACGGAGCAAAATGGTCGGACTGCTGAGTAGCCTGAATTGCAAACAAAAAAAATACAGAATAAGAATATGCAAAATACAAAGGCACACGCTGATGGGACCTGTAGGAAATTTCCAATCCGGTCAGATGGTCTCAAAGAGCGCGTTCTCAATCGATTTAGTTTTTTTTGTGGAGCTATCTAATGTTGACTGGCGTCCGATATGGAATAGCCTGTCAACTGTGGTTGGATCGCTTCATGTCTGCACAATTAGCATAAAACGGAAGTTTTGCATGGAGTTGGATACACCGCTAAGGGCCTGAGTTGGAAGGAATATGGTTGGCGAATAAGCACGCAGAGATTTGTTGTGACCTATCAGCAAGCCTGACAGTGTCACAATCAGCAACAACACCAGAATAAACAATGAAGTACGTGATAGGCGGCAACATAAATAGTTGGGAAACCCTGGGCAAACGTCCAACGTAATTGTCTGAGGTTAATGGCTGTTTTGTAGGACCAACTGTCTGCGACCTGTACAGGCCATCATCATTAGGAGAACGTTCCTTTCGTTCGTCAAGATCATTCCTTAGATGAAGCTATGATTGAACAGTTTGAAGTGCGACTGAGGTTGAAGTGCACAGGAACCTAGTACTAAGCTTCGATTTTTGATGGTGAGACATGTCTAACATAGCTCCCTTGTTTTATATCCCTCTGGAGCCAAATAAAATGATAAAGTCGTTGGGTCACACGAAGGGAACTTACCTCTTTTTGATATAGTCTGAAGTCATCAAGTAACTTCGTTCCTTTCTCGTAGTTCTCCTTTTTTGTAAGGTTCAAAGCGGACCAAAAGTCGGCCAGTTCTTTGTCTCGCTTTTCCAGTTCATTCAATCCCAACTCGAACACACCCTTGCATTCCTTTGTGAATGCCTCTGAGAAAGTATTCGAGCCTTAGGGTTAAGGCACTTCGCATTGGTTCGTTGAATGGAACATTCGGGGGACACCAACGCACTCGAAATTTTCCGGAACTAATACTGACCGACATTCTATCTTGCCTCACATACTTGAACACAAACAACTCCCTTTGGCTATCCAGGTTGGGAATATCAGAAAGGTTTTTGATATTCATGCTATTATGGTAGTAGTCCTCTGTAACATGAAATCAGTCATTGATATAAACCTTGCACACAGTAATGCATGTTTCTGTGTCCTTCCTGCTCTTATCCACTTAGTCATGCACCGCACTTTCCCGTCTGTATACTCCCCTCATAAGTCATTTCAGTCTGTTTATTTGAGACTTAACGCCAATTTCATCATGAAGTGATGGTTTTGGCAATGAAGGCCACCACTGGTTTTCAGGATACGAAAACGGAATGTCACTAGTAATTTTCCGTCAAGGTAGTTTCGACCCAGTAAATAAAACCAAAACGAAAGAATAATTTGTAGGCAAAACAGCACAAAAATAGTAAACTACTGAAATAGTCGAGAATCTTAGTCAAACAGACTTAGTTTTTCGGATGAATACTGAGCTCGCTAATTCACGGTTAACTTGGTAGCCGGTGAATTGGCAGTTATCTACTGATTTAGTTGGTAAATATATACGTCATACGTTTTTTCTGTTATTTCCTTAGGTATTCATTTATTTTTGCAATAAGTTGGCTGGGTAGCTGGCCAGTAAAAGAAACTAACTATTTATTTATTCACGTGCTCATTTATCTTACTCGTTGAGTGCCTAGTTCCTTATTGGTTGATCAACCACTTAGTTGTTTGTTTCGTTGTTTAGTTAGTTGATACGAGTTCATCCGGGTTTTGAATTTTTTGACAAGTCGCTGAATGCATTCTTGAGCGGGTGAATAAGTGCGCGAGTGAATGAATTTCACCTTTTTCTAATTATTAGGTCATCCTCTAAGGTGTTCAGTTACTTAAGTAATTGAGAACTAGATTTGTAAATTGATCGGGATTTTGACAAGTGATTTGTTTTTCTGCGCGATTGTTTGTTGATTCTTTCGTTATTTGAATGTGATCTACCGATTGGTTGCTTGGCAGTTAGTTTTGACTAATTATTTTCAAATGAGTAGGCTGCTGACCAAATACAAGTAAAATGTTGACAAAAAGGATATGCTTTTATGCTGTGCCCAAATTCTGAAATTTGTAGCATCTCCTTTCCTTCGGGGTCATCTTGGAACAGAACTTCAAATATTCTGTCATTATCCAGACCGGTAACAAAAGCCCTTCGGTGCATCGCCTTTTGGGAATCCATTTCCATTTTCTGTTTCTCCAATTCCTGTTCATTCATTTCTTTGGCCGTAAGCTCATCTACGAGCAGCTGGTGCGTTTGATAGGCTTGTTCCTTCTAAAAAGCCGCTTGTGCTTGAAAAAAACGCCTGTTCCTCTAAAAAGCCGCTTGTGCTTGAAAAAAACACTCACAAGTTTTTCATCTATACGTTTATAATCCAGAAAGACTAGCTTCGGGAGAAACGCGTTCACAACCAATAGGTACCCTTCCTCATCACATAATGGGTTGCCATGTAGACAAAGAGATCTCAGTGCTGGAAATTTCCTAAGATAAATCAGCTGTTGAAGCTTTCAGAATTGAGATAAACTACCTACATCTTCAGTATCCGTCAGTTTGTTCCGTCCTATCGATAAAACCTCCAACTTCCGCAAAGTGTCCAAATTCTCCAGACTTTGAATTCGATTGCTGTATAAACTCAGATCTTCCAGATTCACCAGTTTCTCCAGCCCAGTTATGGCTTTGATGTTGTTGAATGACAGATCTGAATGTATTATTCTGACGTATGTTATCTTCACAGTTACCAAGCCATCTCAAGTGAACGAGATGATCTATTCCTTCAATCTTTTCAATAATATTGTTATCTAACTGTAGTTTGACGAGTTTGTCGAATCTCCACAGATGATCAATTTTTAAGATATCTAAAACCACTTTTATGGCATTGTTGACAGGCATACTGCGGTAATCCAATCTTAATGTAGAAACGTTGGAAAAATCGATACCGTCTTGTCTAAGAAGGGTTCCCGGATAGCCTTCAAATCCTTGAGAATATATGGCTTCCTCCAACATCGTTTTATTTATCACAGCGGGTTCAATATTGCCATAAAGGCGTGCCATTTGAGGGGTTTCTCTGAAAGTAGAAATTGTGATCAGCGTGTAGTAGTCAGAAAGGATGTCGCGTGGTGTACAAACTGGTGGCCATTTTTTGCGTTTTGGTATCCGGTTAATGTGTGTGTAATAATACAAACTGACTCTTGACGCCTTGCCACAAAAAGCTCGTAGAGGGACAAAATAAACGTGAATTGTTACTTCAACTTTTGGGTTTGAGTGAAGTCACTTCGATTTGTCCGTAGTTTCAGACCTTATCCGTCATCGTTGTCATCAAAGGCAGCATTTTACTGCCAACACTTACGCTTCAGCTCCCTAAAACCAAGAGGCTAATTTTTAAATAGTTTAAAGGGAAAAGAGAAAAGCCGACGAGGAAGCGGTATGGACCCTGGTTTTCACAATCACTCTGAGGTGTTTACATCTCCAGACCATAAGCTGGACAATATCTGTGGAGACTTACAAGAAAAACACTACACAAAAGTGACTGCCTCTGAAAATCAAAGGCTTCTAATAAAATTTCCGGGACAAAAGTACTTAAATTTTAAGATTCGTCTCTGATTCCAAGGAAAGTCCAGGTGATCAGAGAACAACCTGTAGATAAGTGTCATCCGAGGTCATCAGAGTCACCATCACCCTCGTCATTATTGTCGTAATCACTGGCGAAATCCCTGTACCGAACAACGTTCTCAAATGTCAACTATGACACCTCAGTATCACAAAATGTTCATTTGGAGAATTAACTCTGATTAAAACCGCAGTTTATTTACCAGGCGAAAAGTATTGAAATTTAGTAGTCATTTTTTAAATTTACAAATATCAGTACTGTTGACCCAGTGTAAGGCCTTCTCTCAGTAGCTCACCTCATTGATTTACGTTGGTCATCTTGTCCGTGAAGTAGTCCAAGAATCTTTGAATGAAGAACTCGTATAATGAAATGTACCTTGTTCTGGCATAATTTTAAGATATTTTTTCTGTTAGAGTTAGAGCATTAGATATACCTCTTACCTCTGGTAGGATACCACACAAAGTAATTATGGGTTGTTTGTGCACCGACTGCAACTACGTCACAAACTTCGTCATCGTCAACCATTCAGCATTCAAGCTAAGTTGATACCGTGGGCCACTAGGCAGATAGAAGTCTGCCTAATTCAGCCATTGTTGTCTACTGCAAGTAAAATCTTCAGCAACACTCTAAACCATGCAAGAAAAGCTACTTATTTTACACCCCTGTATTAATTACTCATGAAATATGTTAATATCAATTCTGAAAGGGTTGACTGCCCGATGATCTTGCCTCTGTATGGAGTTATTAGGTCCATCGAGCTACTACGAAAAAATAGCAAATGATACTCAGCCAGCACTGATAAAACGTGTGTAATAGTCCGTACGGGTTTTTCAGTAGTTTCTTTAATTTCTACACAATTTGCATTGTAAATAAAAAAAGTCTCCCTAAACTGGGGTGGCAAGCATCAAGTTGAAGTATATCATGAAACATCTTGGATCAAGAACGGATCTATTTGGACCTCCTCGGTAGTTTGACGCTAATGTGAGCACACCGTTTTTTCCTGTGTAGCGAACTTCTCGATCGGCAAACAGTAAAATCTAGCTTTGTATCATTTTACTTAATTCTGCCTTGTTAAATGCCTAATGTAACCGAAGATAATTCGTGCGATAAAGTATGAGTTGAACGCTTCACAGATTTTTTGTCAATGTTCTCTGAACCATTTCCTTGTTCTTTGCGCTACCGAGAGGACTTTTTACTCAGCCAGTAAACACAAGTTAAGCCTAACATGGCACGCTTCTGAAGTAACCGTAAAGTATGATTTGAACGTTCCACAGATTTTTTGTCAATGTTCTCTGGACCATTTCCTTGTTCCTTGCGCTACCGAGACGACTTTTTACTCAGCCAGTAAACACAAGTTAAGCCTAACATGGCACGCTTCTGAAGTAACGGCCAATGTTTCGCTTCTCATGTATAGCTATTTGAGGTCTTTTGTGATTACCTTTCCTTCTGTTGGTGAGTTAATCATGAGCCAAGAAACCAGAAGACTGCGCAAACACCACGAATACACTTTATGTGGTCATCTGTAGCTTTTCTTGGCATAGCAAGAAGCTACAGAGGTAGGTGGGATGTGTCTTGTTAAGTGTGTCGGTTCCTTTTTACAGGCGATAGGTTCATCCTAAATATCACGGTGGCGGCACTTGGCAAAGTAACTTTCGGAATTTTCGGAATTTACTGATTGATGAAAACCATCCAGTACCCGCATAGATCAGTTTAATTTTCCCTGAGAATTTTCGAAATTGATTGCTAGTCTAACCCGGTGTCCTGCTGAAATACCTATTTAACAATTTTCAAGGGTTGTCTTTGTCGATTAAGTCGAGATTTGTTTGTCATCAGCGTAGGAAGAAATGTATTTCCCGTGAAGCTGATATTTACAGGGTTGGCCCGCATGAATATCAGCGATATTTACAGAGCTTTAAATGTGTTGAGGTATTGTGGTCGGAAAGTTTCCTTTGCTGTCAGTAGGGTGTATTTTGTTCCGTTTGCCGAGGTTCAAAACTAGGTTACGAATGTTTTTGTCCATGGAGGATATAACGTCAGATCAAGAAAAATTAAAGGTTATGCAATAATAAGTCCAACCTGTCTTTTCTCATGACAAAGCAGTGATATTTCTTTTTCTGTGGTAACGAGAGTATGCCATTCTATTAAAAAATAATTTGCCAGAGATTTTCTTTGCGATTATGTTTTTCGTTAGCTGTGGGCGTTTTTATGCCAGCAGTTGTGGACAGTTAGTTGGGCAAATCAGCATGAAATTCAAAATTAACCGAGTATGGTCAGCTTATTGGTGGTTTTGGTATTTGTGGCAAAGTTGGGTGGCCCGGTCCACCACCATTTAGGGCTTCGAGTAAGAAAGCGCTTTTATTGGAAGGATCCGTTTATATTACACACAGCGGGGTTGCTGTTGAGGAATATGCAGACGCAGAAGGTGCTGTCGTGCAATAAGCGCGCTTACATCCCATTTCAGTCGTAGCCAGTAAGTGGAGTTTGGGAATGTTCGGTTAACAATTAAATCGGCGGTGATAGGTTTAAGAACGGAAATTAATTTTTATGTACCTGCTTACTTGGAAAAACCATGATGGTAAGCCTGAGTAGTACTCATATTGCTGTCTTGAGGCACTCTAATAACGCAGACGGATTTTTCATGTACTTATCGTTAAGCGGCCAGTTTCCCACAGTGAAATCCTTTTGGTCCAGGCAATGCTGTGTCAAACAAGCTAACATGGTACCGTAACCAGAATATAGTTCACCAAGCGGGTGGTTTAATTTTACTAGCTAAGCCGCGAGTTTTTTTAAAAAAAGTTTAAAGTTATTTGCATGCAACAAAATGGGCCTTTTTTAGACCTTGGATGCGTTATTGCTTGAACCTGACTTCACTTTCCCGGCATAAAAAGGTCACCTCAGCTTTTTTTGCTTCCTCACTTTTATTAATGTCTTTCAGGAGCGTTAGCGTGACGCTTTAGTCTGCATGAACTTTTTTGCCTGACTAACTTTACCATACGTGTTAAACTCTTGAAGTTGGCTCTCTTAAGCTATTTATAATCAGAATGTTGGCCTGGTTTTTGCCCTTGGTATGTGAAGTCACTTGTGTAAATACACTCCAAAGAGCCTTGAAAATTCTGTCTATTCGTTCAGCTAACCAGTTCTCTTGAGAATTTTCACGTGAGGACAGTTCATTCGGCTCTACCGTCTCACATACTCTGTTTTCTTCATTCAAAGTTTGATCCATGGTCAGATTGTAACCGACTGAGTTGGGAGGGACCCAGTAAGAATTCGTAATATATGTGATTGCGTTTTCTGTGGCGATTGCGTGAATTCAGAAAGTTGGCATCTGTCTACACGATGTTAAGCTCCACATAGCTCAGTGATTATGATACTAATTTGCTGACTACAAGACTTTTCAAAAACAATCTCAGCTTCTTGGTTTCTTCTGTTTAGACTTGAGGAGCCTGACGGCATGTAAGCCATTCTACTTACTTCAGGTGGCATGGAAGCTAGACCCTAAAAGAGTGGTTTAGTTAATAATTATGCACTTGTTATTTTTACGATTTTGTGAGACAGTTAATCAGTACTGGTCCGTAAATCTTCCTTCTAGGTGTTTCATCCATGGGGTTAAGGATTTCAGCTTCCACCTATCTTTTGGATACCGAACTTTTGTTTCTTGGGGTGGCAAGCTATTTTGTCGTCCTATGTGCTTGTGGGACAAACAAGTTTGACCTGACTTTCAACGATTGACCGCGTCTTAGCAGCAACTCAAAAACACACGTAAACGGTGTTCGGCGTGTTCTAAGTTGTTAATACCAGAATGTCTCAGTACTGGGGGAATCTCGAAGTGACAGATGGCATGAGATGGCTTGGTGGTTAGAGCGCGAATCTACTAACTTGAAGGTCCGGGGTTCGAACCCAACCACCGCCTCTGCCTCTGCCTATGTCTAGGCTTATCCAACCTGGCAGTATACCGGCACTCATGCTTCCTTCTGGCAGCGTGGAAGCCGAGCGCCTAAAGGGCGCTACAGCTGACCGATATAATATTGATGATGCCCGCTAAATGGTGCATTCTTGGGAGGGAAGGCGACATGTAATAGACCACCCACCCACTGAACTCACAGTTCATACCTGTGGTCTATATTTCAACTTACGTGCATATGTATGTATGCATGTGAGTGTAAACCTTTAGATGAGAAGAGATGCAGTACGTACGTATAGTTGCTTTGATTAGGGACCATGAAAAAGAATTGCTAACGGGCCCTGTAATGTGTGCTCAAACATATAAAGTTTCAAAGTTGAGCAGACTGGCTGGTGGAGCTGTTGCTATCACCACAATCTCATAAAAAATTTCTCTTTGTTTCCTCTTATGAAAACTGTACTCGAACAATAAATACCTCATTCAGGATTGTGTAGTTATACATCATGGTTGGATGGCGCTTTAGGTATAACTTATATGTGCCGTCGAAGTCGCGCCGCACGAATGTAGAAACCGAGCAAGCCCCTCGAGATTATATGATGAAAAACTTTATAACTCAGGCAAACGTCGAGTGTACTTGGAACAAAACCGTTTCAATGCACCTAAAGCAGCTAGAGGTTGTCATTTTCGTTTAAATCCTACAGAGCCTTTGGCGAAATTCTTAAAGGTCACAAGAATCGAAAAGTTCTCATTATTGTGGCTTATGGGGAGTTCATGAAAGGCTTCGTGGGATTTCAACAACGAATAGGACCTTGATTCGGTTCATATACTCTGCAACAGCGTTTTTAAGTGTTTGTTCCTGTCGCACGCCTAAGGTGTAACGTCTTTTTAAAATATAATCCCGGATGACTTACACGGTCTCTACATGCATGTGATGAGGGTGTTTATGACACAAATCAGCGAAAATGTATAACTATACAGTCGAAAATGAGGTATTTATCGTCCAGGTTCAATTTATACGGGACAAACTAACGATAAATTGTTTACGAGGCTGTGACGATAAATTCGAGGCTGTGGAATAGCATCAGCCGAATTTCACTGATCCGAACAGTGGTTCTTCTATTATGAATGCGATGTATTTCGGTGCGCCCTCGCAAAATGAAAATTTTTGAGCGGTTTTGAAATTGCCCTATTTAATCTCCAGGTTGGTTGGTACAAACAAACAATGGGTATCACAGATTCACGGATTCACGGATTGATACACAGGATCGAGGCTTTTGCCCAAGTCTCCCGGGTCGGTTTTGTTCTTGTCGGTCAGTGGCTGTCGTTCACCTGAAAGG